>NW_010158509.1:0-26635 GCF_000695765.1 Mesitornis unicolor
CGGGGCAGGCGGCGGCCGAGCTGGGCCCCCCCGGGACAGCGTTACCTGCGAGCAGGACCGCGACCTCCCAGCTTGGACAGCGGTGGTGGCTGCTGGCTGGAGAGAAGAGTTGCTTCAAGGGTCTTAAAAGAGACTCTTGGCGTATGCCAAGTCGTATGGATGCTCCTTTAGCCCCCGAATAGGAACTTACCTTTTGCAGCGTTCTAGCATCCATTAATACCCACCGCACCGCTGCACCGTGCTCACTCATCTCTTGTACACACTGCCAAGATGGTACAGAGAGACCTTAATGCAAATTCAGACCTGCTTTGCTCTCCAGAAAACCTCTAGCCGACAAACAGCTTTGTAAGTTTTGAACAGCTCTCCTGCAAAAAATACTTTTTTTTCTGCAACTGATACAAGTACTGAAATTATCAACAAAGAAATATTTACATATCAGACAAGAAAAGTGTGGATATGGCTTAAAATCAATGTAATTTTTAATTCAGAGATTACCAGCATTTTAAAACTAGCCAACTATAATACAATTAGCAGGTTGCAATGCGTATGATTCACGTAGAAAGCTGTTCCAGTAAAAAAGATTAATTTATATACAGAGCTGAAATATACAATTAGCTGTCATTACAGAACATTCTTTAGCGATCACAGCCAGGTGAACATGGTTATTCACTGCTTGTGGATACACAAAACAGTATTCTCAAAAGAATTTCCTGTACTTTTCTAAAATTAAGCATATGCACTGGAAAACAGTGAACTACTCTGACTGGAAGTAAGGAAAAGGTGACCAGTACTTGCCCTACACAGTTCTTTCTTCTTCCTTGCACTACTGCTTTATGTCAGTACTTGGTGCCTTGACCTTCTGTTGCACAACAAACACTTAAACCAGAAAGTATTAATTCTGTTTCCTTCTTCTCCTCATGTAACTGCCGCTGACATGGCAATACCAACAGCCAAAAGAAATTTCCATCTGAGCATTAGGAGCAGCTTATCTCCTGAACGAAACAAGTACAAACACAGAAGCACACAGAAACGATTCACTGATCACCTCTTCCAAGACTCAGTAGATGAGCTAAAATATACAGTGGAAGCAATTGTTTTCAGAAATTGTTTTATGTTCTGGACTTGCAGAACAGTGGAATTCAGGAAGTAAATACTGAAACTAACACTTGAAATGACAACCAGTTTTCAAATGTACTACAGGTAGATTATCCACTGATGGAAGCCAGTGACTAGATCCCCTAATGCCGAGATTCTCCCACTTCACCTCTGGGGCTGTGGTTCCAGAAAAGTACGAATTTCTCTAGATTTATTTCTTCAGCCACAAAACGGCTTAATGGATAAACATGATCCAGTGGACCTACTACATAGAGATTTTCAAAAAGCCTTCAATGAAGTTCCACACTTAAGGTGGTGGCAAAACAAAGTTGCCACATGATTGACAGAAAGGTCTTTTATGGATTTTTCTAAAACGTTATAGGATACAAAAGTTATGGCTGTTTAAAAGGCAGGGAGGAAAGAGCACAGCATAACGGCAATTTTTCAGGACAGATAACACTTAGCAGTGGAGTCAGTTCTATTCAATATCTTCATCAATGATCTGGAGAAAAGAGCACCCACACAGGGAAGGCAATACTAAACTTCTCCAGGTAATTACATGACATACAGAACGCAGATAAAGCCAGAAGAAGCTCATAAAAAGGTGGCGAATGAGCTTCTATGGAGATAAACACAAGGCAATACACTTTAGGGGAAAATAATCTAAAAAAAGGGGAACATGGTGCTGCATTGGCGTCTAGCAGGTATCACTCAGAAAAGCAATCTTGGAGTCGTCCTTGATGGTTCTCTGACATAATCTGCCTAGAGTGCAGAGGCAGCCAGAAAAAGCAAACAAAATGGTGAGCATCATCTAGAGACATATTGAGAACAAAATAGAAACTATCATTTTGCCACTATTTAAAACCTTGCCCCATTCCTCTTCTTCAGTGCAGTGCGTGGTTCTGGCCTTCAAATGTCCAGAAGAATGTAGTGAAGTTATAAAAGAGGCAGAAGAGGTCAATTAAAATGACCCAGGCAGTGGAGGATCTAACTTACATGAGAAATACAAAAAGATAGGAACTCAGCTTGGAGGCTGAGGAGAGTACAATCAAGAATCATAAATTCTGTGAAACAGGAACTAGTGGCACTTACTGAAATAAGAAAGAAGTCAGTTTAAAAGTGGTAAAAGTACTTCTTTACACAGTGAATGGTAGCTATCTGTAAACTGTTGCCGCAGGTGCTTATAGAGGCAGATTGTACCAGGATATTCAAGAGAGAAGAAAAAACAATAGCAATGTGAAAGAACACTAAAGGCTGGGACAAACTCTTTAACAACCTTCATCCAACCGCAGCTGATGCTCCAGAACTATGACGAGTGCAAACAGCAGATGTTAACGAGGCTTATGTACTCCTCCTAAATAACATCTCTTATTGCGACTGTCAAGAGATATAATGTTGGGTTCGTACTACCAGTCTGGCCCAAAAAGGTGGTTTTTATGCCTTTATGTTCTTTTTGTGTGTTCTGAGACAAAAGACGCTGAAGTTGCACAGATGTTATTACAGTACTCTGTCCAGGGTAAGACTACAAAGCAAGTAACTGTTTGTGTGGTTCCTGTTTTTAACTATTAAGACACACTTTGTCATCTTGCTCATTTTCCATCGTCCTGTGCAAAAGCACAGTCAGCACTATTACATTTACAATTGTCAAACAAGCAGCGTGAAAGACTGAGAAATAGCATAACACAAGCCAGTTGACCACAAAACAGACTTTTTGTCACCCTGATGACTATGAGCAATTTTAAAGCAAGCAGATATTAACAGTGTTATAGGAAATAACTGCTGTGCCTGTTTAACAGTCCTTCCTTTTTGTAGAAAACTAGGGTTTTTTTCTTCTTTTCCCTTTTTGCAGACTCCATGCTGGGCTAAACCCATAGTTTAGCCATCCAACATCCAACATCCAAATGCTCAGCCAGTTTCGCTTCCATCAGAAGAGGCCATTTGTATACTCACATATGATCTGAAGTAGTCAAAAACATGAATCAGACTTCAAAAATTAGAAAGAATGGCCTAAAGTACAGTGGACTTCAAATAGTTTTATTTGCATTCTGTCTTCTGAGCCTGTGTGACACCTTTTGATCCTATTTCCTCAAGAAACATGAAGTCCACAAACTTAAGAGTGCTGTTTGTGTTAGGAAAAACTGAAATTGCCATTAGTTTTATTCAAGAGTTGAGGCTTTAGGAAAAATACTGAATGTTGCAAAATATAGGACAAAATCGGAAGTACTGGTAATACCAGAATAGAAACAGCATGAAACACGGCTGGGTGTCATGCTTAACTTGGAATCCTGGCCAGAATTTTCATAGCTAATAGAAGTAATCAGACGTAGTTTTCAATCCATTCCTTCATGAAAAGAAAGCAAGCTGTGAAACATGACTTGGCATCCAGATTTGGCAAGAATTTTGTAGCTTTGATTCGAATTTGTTTCCAGCATGATACTGGGAGACAAAAGGAAAGAAATACTTGACATCAGCTATGAAGGCCAGTGGTTTGGATGATCCTCCTGTCTGTTAGATGAAATACGTTCTAGCACTCCTTGTTTGAATGTGTTTGTGTTCTACATGAGCTTTCAGATAATCTAAGGCACTATGAGTTTACCTCCCTTGTCATAGATTCAAGCTTAGTGTCACACTGGATGTTTCTGTAGCTTCACACATCTTCCCAGTGGGTTATCACTTTTCAGTGGCAGTGGTGGGATGATGAAATTCCTTTCCCTCCTCTTCCACAGGGACCATTATATCATTCCCTGGAAAAGACTCTGTTTCCTGCTCTGGATAGTGCATTGGCAGTTCCTCTTCCATGTTCTCCTGGGCATCAACATTACTTTCACAACCTCTAGCAGCACAGTTCTTGCCACTAGACACTTCTGAAACGTTTCCCACAATAACAGTGTCAGCGTTCATGATGTATATTGTTTCTAGGGGAGGAAAAAAATAGCGCTGAGTGTAGTTAACGATCACTGCTGACCCTAGAGATGGTTCCTTTTCAGGCAAAATTTTTATTTGTTACTCATTTTTCCCCCCATTCTCTTTTTCTGATCAAGGCCATCACTGTGAAAACACAGAATTCACTAACCCACTAAAACTTTTTGAATTCACACATCATAAGTTGCCTATTTAATTGTTTACTTATAAGGTGCTTTTAATTTTGAAATCAAAGCACTGAACATACTCAGTGATAAAGAAGGCCTGCACATTTTATACTACACTGTCTGGTTTTGGACCACTGTCAAGGGTACTCTGGGCATTATAGATCAAGGAAACCTAGCTCCCATGGTATGAAGCCACTGTGCTATAGCTAGGTCTACAGGATAAAGACACATTAGAAAAGGCAGTAAAATATTCACCAGAGTCTGTTAGAAGCAGCAAACTGGGACCTGGGAAAAACAGATACAGAGAATCCAAGGTTCATGCTCCTGCTCTTTTGAGAAGCAAAAATACCTGCACTAAAAGCAGCCTTTGGGCAACAATCAGGACTGTACAGAAATTCTGAGTAATTATCTGTGGTCTTAGGATCAACAAAGAAATGAGTTTCCAGCAGAGAATCAAGTACAAAATTTTCTAAAAGAGACTTGAACCCAGTGTCCAACTTGTTGACCCTACTCCTTTGAAAAAGGTAAATCAGGCCTTTGCTATGGCTTGGACCACTCCATTTTATTCAGGAAGCTGCAGATCAGACACTGAAAGTTATTGTTAATAATTGCCTGAAGATACTTGGGTATGGTAAGTCAAATAATCACATTGATCCCAAGTCCATCACTCACAGAAAAAAGAAAAAAAGAAAAAAAAAAGCATTTAGTAAGGAAGGGTCAGGTTCAAATAACCTCAAAAATGGGTTTGGAAATATTGCCAGAATGTCTCATGTACACTGTGTTTCAGGGAACAATTCTTGCCCTGTGAGTAAGCTTCCTTCCCTGACTTTATCTCCTACCCTGTGCCACAGTCAGAGACTTTATGGGAACATACGGGAGACATATTTCAAACTATTGCTGTGAAACCAAGAGAAGAAAATGATAGCTTGAGACATGTGAAGTACAACTCTCAATAAGTATTACAGCATCATTTTCCAGCTGGTATAGTTTGGATTTCAAATTTCTTCCGCAAATTTACATCTTCTGGAATAAAAAAGAGTAAGAAGAGCAAATCGTTTTTCTCTCAGCTTCCTAAGAGACCAAGGCAAATGTGAAAATAAGAAAGCATTACACTGAAATGAATAGATATATCAGAATTAGTGTGTCAAAGGTTCTGGAGATTCAGCCTTAATCTTTGTTAGATTTGTTAGAAGCTTCAGACAATTTGCAGCTTACTAATAACCTCAGAATGTGACTTTATGTGCCCATGGTTGAAAAATTGAAAAGGCAATAGAAAGAAAAAAAAAAAAGCAAGACTCACCAATTCGATTATTTATGTGGTCTCTCACTCGAGAGTCAATAGGGCCATCTGGGCCATTTCCATTGCTCTGTGACACGTCAGCCAGACTCAGATCAGGACTATACGCTTTTTCATTGCTAGATGCTAAGTTATTGTTGGTTTCCAAAGGGAGGGTTCTGTCAATTAACTCCTCTTCTGGCCCACTGTCAGTAGTCAGTATGATCTTCTGCTAACACAAAGAGGAGAGTAGAAGTGAGGTGGATGTAAAAACAACACTATGAAGACTGCAATAGGTCTACAGAATCCTTCTGTGGCAGTCAGAATAACATCATGTACTTCATAGCACCACTGCCACAGGGAATCAAAAATTCCAAAGTGTCTAACTAAAAGCAGAACTTAGGTTCCTTTGACCTAAGTTCCTGTATCACATACGGCCATATATAAAAATAGTGTTTCTAAGCAAAATTCACAGATTTTCAATGACATTTGCAAGAATGTACCTCACTTCAACTGTAATCTGGTTTTCTGGATCTGCTTGTACGCTTTGGTAAATTCTACTGCCTTGTCTGCAATTTAGATGCCAATGAACCTTTGTAAATCCACCTATTTGCCATGTTGACCTTTTGCCACAAGTGTTACACTATACGCAGTCTGACATCCTCTAATATAGTAGTGGCTGCATTCTGGGGGCTGAAGATCAGTAGCACTTTTCAGCAAAGAGTAAAACATCAGCAAGAAAGACAGATGCTGGAGGTTAGAATTTTAAGAGATTTGCTCAGGAAGAACTTTAACAAGATATTTTTCCACATTCAGTTGTGAGATAAGTATCAGAGAACAAACCTGTACAGATGTGTAGTCATATGGTGAGAGAGTCAAACAGTCAAAACTGAAAATATATGGTTTAACTTCCTCTTAGATTTTGCAAAGACCTACCACGCTCCTATGGAAGAACAAAACAAGCCAGAGGTTGAAATAGTTGAACTTCAAAATGGAATTGCCTCAGCAGAACCTGAGGTAGGAGAAACAAGCTCAGGGTAGCTATTATGTGAAGAATTAATTACTAAAAGTCCTTTAAAAGAGAAGCTAGAATCTGACAGAGGCTAAAGGTCCTGCATCACAAATTTCTGATGGTTCCTAGCTGTTTCTGTTTCCACAAGGTTGGAAAAGGGGAAAAAAAACCACCGAAAAACAAACCCACCCAACCAAAAAAACTAAACATAGTAAGATTTTGAATTGTGCAGTTTAAAACTCTTGCTCATGTCTGACTTGCTATGTAAGCAAGAGTGGAAGCTCCCCACAACTCAGGAATTAGCTGAAATTATGATAGATGACTGCAACCAGATTTAATAGAATACGTAGTATCTTGTATTTGTGCAAATGTGTAACATGTAAAAACAAACTGATTTTTTTTTGAAAAGGAACAGTTTAAAGAGTGTTTTAGCAGATATAGCCATTTAAAGATAACAAGCCTAATAAACCGAGTAGACTCAGAAGATGAAAGTTGCTATTATTTTACTGGAAGCAGGGAACTCAAACAGAGCTCTGATGATTTCAGCAGCTGAGGAACCACTTTCTGTTGTTACTATATTGACTGATATTTGCCTTGTTCATCTGCAAACTATACTGTTAAACCAGCAGCTGGTTTGGATGGAAAGTCTTCCAGCAAACAGTACCCACTGTGTACCCATATTACAGTCATGCCGAATCCTACCAGAAAGGGAAGGTGACAGGGAGGGAGACAGAAGAAGAGTACAAATCCTATTTGTGTGAGTGGAGCAGTAAGATAAAATGGGTCTGACAAAGTTCTCCCCAGAGGTAGAAAAGGCATTTTCGTCCTGTGATTTTGGATCTTGTGACGTAAGAGTGCAACATAAATGGCACAAGACCAAAGCAAATACTCCCTTCACAAGCAAGATTGGCAGCATCACATTATTTAACACTACAGTTAAACATAGCCTAAGATACAAAAGTAGCAACACCTAGCACATCTTGTTGCTGCACCTAGAGTCGGCATCACAAAGGGAAGTCCAGAAAATAAAAAGGGCTGGTGCTCTTTAACAAGACATTTAAAAATAATATTTACATTGGAATGGAAAGTGATTTGTTTTGGAATATTGATCACACTTACTTCACTTTCGTTCACTGGATCAGGACCTGCAATAGAAATAGGAATAAATATCAGAAGAAAATTCACATAAATCACAAGAATGTTAATATTTGCTCAGAAATGTCACCTAGCCATGTCCTAAACTTTTCCACTGCCCACCCCAAAGCATCATGCTTTCTTTACCACTGATGGCACACTTACATTACATGGCAGAGGTGAACCAGCAACATGTTGCTGCCAAGACTGTGAGGTCCTGCTCCCCCCAAAGCCCTTTGTGGCCATGCCTAGCACCCTCCCCACACCACAGCTGGTACTCATCTAATGAAATGATGAACTGATTAAACTCTCTAGATAAGCAGATGAGGGGCTTATTTAAAAAAAAAAAGTAAAGTAAAATTTAATAACTTTCTACTGGATTAACAAGTTGGATCAGTTCATGTAGACAGATGAATATTAAAGGGATGGTATTTCATAGAAGGGCAGAGAAAGGCAACACTGGGGAAAGAAGAGAGGTGGAAAGAATCACACAGAATCACAGAATCTCAGGAGTTGGAAGGGACCTCAAAAGTTCATCCAGTTTAACCCCTGCCAGAGCAGGATCACCCAAACCAGGTCACACAGGAACGTGTCCAGGCGGGTTTTGAATGTCTCCAGAGAAGGAGACTCCACAGCCTCTCTGGGCAGCCTGTTCCAGTGCTCTGTCACCCTCACAGTGAAAAAGTTTTTCCTCACGTTCAGGTTGAACCTCCTATGCTCCAGCTTGCACCCATTGCCCCTTGTTCTGTCACTGGACATCACTGAGAAGAGCCTGGCCCCTTCCTCCTGACACTCGCCCTTTACAAATTTATAAACATTAATGAGGTTGCCCCTCAGGCTCCTCTGCTCCAAGCTACAGAGACCCAGCTCCCTCAGCTGCTCCTTATCAGGAGATACTCCACTCTTTCAATCATCTTTGTGGCTCTGCTGGACTCTTTCAAGAAGCGACTGTACAGCATCCTACTGCAGCACTGTGAAGCTAGACAGGCTCAGGCCTACTATCTTAATTTCACCCTGAGATGGAGCCACCTTTATTTTCAATGCATCAGCTCTGTAATGCTGCGCACTAACAGTTTCTATACAGTAAAGCAGGCAAGGAAGTAAAAATACCATTTTGAGAAAATTAAACTTCATACAAGAGGTTTTATATCACATTCCTGAGTAAACGAGTATAAAAAGCTCTGATGCACGGTGATTAGGGGAATCTAACATAACAGTTCAGCCAATGGAAATGGAAGCGCTGAGAGAGGATTAGTTAATTGGGCAAAATGCGTGTACTGTTGGGATCTGTGCAGGTTGCTATGGCTAACACCCACTTTTTCTGGAACACATCTCCCACACTGAGTACTCAGCACTCACCCGGGCGCTGTGCCCGCGGGCCGGGGCGGCGGGACGCCAGCGCCCCCTAGTGGCCCACGCGGGGCAGACAGCAGGGCTGGCCTGCATGGCAATAGACGTGTGTTTGACACGAAAAAGTTTCACGTTTTAAATTAAAACTCCATCAAATAAAGTTTCGTATTAAAACGATACACTTACTCTTTAGACATATGTGTTACAATTCCTGGTCCATCAGTCACTCACCTTGAGATGCGAGTCCAGATGTGTGTGAAGTGATGAAATGCAGATGTGCTGTAAAAGAAACCACTCATTTAGCACAACTCATCACAGAGTGTACAGGCTGTAACAGCTTTACCACACCCACAGGTCTACAACCAACCTACAACGTGCACATCCTGCTTTCTACAACAGAGGGAATGTGGTTCCGCAGGCACACCCCACTCTGATGTAGCAGTGGCCAAAGCTACTGAGAGGCAGTATCAGTAATTACTCCTCCTCTCTTGCTCAGAGTCCAACCCTATCGCAGGAACCAATAAACACTCACAAAGTGCTTCAGGTATCATTTAATATTAGTGTCTGTGCTGAGAGAAGAAATCACAGGTTACCCTTTCCCCACACAGCTTGTAGTATGCTCATCTATAAATTCACCACTGCTTCAATCTTTCTCTCATGCTCTCCAACACACTTCATGAGCAGTTTGCCTAGAACCCTCATCTGACCCACCTCCCAGGCAGTACTGAACATGCTCTTCCCCAGTGAATTCCACAAAATTTTGGGATATTTGGGTTCCCAGTTGGCACACACTTGAAGATCAACCAGCTTGCTATGTTTTACAGCTTTAAAAACTCACGCTTTCTTTTGAGGATAAGGATCTGCTTCTTGCAAATCTTCCATTTCCAAAATAACAGCACTCCCATGAGTAGCACCATCACAGAGAGAAGCACTCCCCAGAGAACTAGAAATGTAGCACAGAAGAGGAAAAAGAGTACAAGAAAGGCTAAGAAAAGGCAGAAAGGGAACTATTAGTAGATCTATGTGTTTGGACACAGAACCATGGACACCATTTCACAAGTCATAGAGGATTTGCAGGAAGCTCCCACATAAAAATTGCATTTACCAAAGATAAATCTAAATAAAACATGCTAGACTGAGTAAATGCTTTATCTTTGTTACCTTCTGTTGCTGTCTCCTCCTTGGCTGAGGTAGGAGAAGCGTCGGTCAGACTGGGGCTTTCAGTTGTTGCGACACTTAAAATGATACTAGCCATGGTGGCCAGGTTCTTCTCAAGAAGAAGGTCAGAGTTACTTGTTTCATCACTGAATCTCCCGGACGAAGTGTGTGGGGTAAGGTGGGTGGGCAATTGGTCCAGGCAAACCTGATCGTGTGTGGCATTTCCTTTGCTTAGTGCTACTTTGTTTAACTCAGAACAGCTAGGGAATGAAATAGAACAGTGTATCAGCACCAGAGGAAACTGCCATGGTAGAAGATGAGCGTATTTTCCATGTGACAAACATCCCTTTGGTCACTTCTGTACCACCTGCACTTACTGCTTTCAGTGAAGAAGTAATTAACCTTCTTCTCACCCCTGTGGCATTAATGCTTGACCTGGATGCAAAGCTGATACTCACACGTGTGTACAATTCCACTTCACTTGGTAAACTAAAAATGAGGAAAGAGGGATTCCTTCCTTCCTCCAGTACAGAGCTGTGCAACAGGTGTAAAGAGAGGCCTTCTAAACTCTGCACATAGGCCCAAAGCTATCTCATTGCTGCTAAGATAAATCTGTATACTTTGAACCAGAAGTGACAGGAGTCCCTTTTCGTCTTTTATCAACTTTAATTAATCAGTCACTTTAAAGAACTACGGACTTACTTCGTGTGAGGCTTGCAGATGTCCGTACTGGAGTTTTGATCAGAGAAGGTCCCAGCAGGGCACTTTTCACAAGTGACATCAGTTGTTGACGTGCCTGAATAAAAATAATGCCTGAGGACTGACCAACCAAAATCCATCAGATACAGGCCTAGGGCCAAGATCAGGCAAGGTCTAGCTAGGCAGATTGGAGTTCCTACCTCTGACTTTGACTCCAAAACCAGGCTTGCAAACAGTGTGCCGCTGGCATCGACTGCAGGAGTTATCAACAGGGGTTTGACAGAACAGGCCTGGGCGGCACTCACACACACGGCTAGAATTGAAGGAGCAGGGCTTTGTCTCCACAAGGTCAAATTCTGTGGGGAAGAAACAGATGAGGTAACAGAGAATCACTCTGCAAGGAAAATGCAAAGCAGGGGCCAAAGCTGAGCAATATCGGTACAAAGGCTCAGGAAGTAAAACAGGCTGCTGGCACTCTTTGCAATGGCAACTTAAGTCATGAAGAAGGCTGTAGACAATGGCTTGTAATACAAGACAGAAAGCAGAAATGAGACTTGGATAGCATTGGATGAGAGAATTTTTAGGTTGTCTCAGGTCACACAGGAAGCGATACTGATTACATGCATTCTGCTCTCTAAATCAGTAACCAAGGATGGATAGTTTTGCTGCTGGAAATTCTAAATGAATAAAATATAAATAAAGTATAAATAAAACATAGAGAGAGAATATAACTGTGAGGTATGTGTGAGGGAAAGTAAACCTTTTGCGCATGATACACATGCGAAACATTGTGGCTTTCTGAATACTTCATTCACATATTGTTCAGGTCCACACCTCATGCAGTCTTCATCTGGGTCCCTAGGACATGCTTTCTTTTTAACATAGCCTGGAGAAAGAAAAGAAAAATACTCAGGATACCTGTTCAGAATCACAGCAGACAACCATCTTGAAGTGTTCTTGTGTGCTCATTTACCTGTTAGACACACTACCACAATCTTCTCTTTGTACCTGTCATTTGGTTTCTCTAGCACATTTTTGCCTTTCCCATTCAAATGTAAAGGGATCCCAGCTGTCCTGTTACACCAACACCATGCACAGTGCCACCACACTCAGTATGGATGGATACAGACTGGGCACATGGCGAGTCATGTGCTGACAGAAAAGACCTCCAAGTCTGCAGTGAGGGCAATATTGTCCTGCCATTACTACGTTTCCAGACATAAGGCATCACTTTTTTTTTTCAAAAGCTGCCAGAATTTTCTAAGTGCACAGGGATTCCACACAGCAACCACCCCATCTCTCATGTTCAGAATTGCCAGGAGGTAGAAATAATTACCAGAGGATAAGGAACAGCAGCAGTTGCAGAAGGAAAAGGTAAAGCAGAAACATAAAGTTAGGCAGAGTTGTATGTTCCACAGGTGAAAAACAGAAGGAAAGAAATGAATCCCAGTTTCAGCATCCAGCCTGTGTCACCCAATCACAAAGAGCTAACCACAGGGAGGGGGAACCTGGCAGGGATACAACTGCCCTACTATGCATTTTAGCAACCACTATGTAGGAGCACAGACAAAAACAGCTGTACTATATTTGGCCCACTAAATACCACCAGACAAGCCTGAACCACGTCATTTCCACCTCCTCAAAACTACTTGTCTGAGACTATTCTTTTCAAGGTGGGGGCTGATTGCTGAACCTCAGCACTCAAGCTGCACGCGTGTACCTGCACATGTGTGTCATTTTCTCCTTCCTCACTCAACGGCCCAAAAGCTTTGACTTCAGTTATTTGAGATTTTCTGTACACATGGGTCCCTCTCTTGGGGGATGTGTGCCCTAGGTGCAGTAGCTTTGAAGCTTGTCTAATAGTGTCTTCTGGTGCCGTTCTCCATTGACTGTGTTCACAGCTCAACAACCAGGTAAAAGCCTAAGAAGTAGGAATACGAGCTGCAATCACCTGTGCAGAAAAATGTGCTGAAATTAAGTAGATTAAATAAGCATTTTAAGTGTTTTTCTGTTGTGATTATGTGCATGCATTAACTTCTGAGGATTTGCTGTTAACTGTGCATGTGGAATTACCTGGACTATTGACTGCAGCACTATCTTGTGGAGCTGGATATCTGATTTGGAGTGTAAAACAAAAAAAACCAACCAAAAAAAAAGGTAAAAGAATAAACAGAATAAACAGAAGTTAAATGGAATACCAACTTCTGCATAACATGTGCTGTTCTAGCATATACCATTATTTCCCATTAAAGTCTCTGTTCTTCCCCTTGACAGGAGGGAAATATTTTTTTTCTGTAATGACAGAAAGAAAATATTCTTCTGGTAACCTAGGTATGAAGTCTCTTTTTACCTGTGCAAGAATTAAGTACATGAGAAGAGATGTGACAACTTTAGAAATCGATTAGAATGATTTTTTGAGGTTTGGTTTGAAGTTTATCTTGAAATTGAACTTGTAACTAACACTGAAACAGGATGGCTTGCATGTGGGCCAGTGTGCTCAGATGGAAAGCTGTGCAACTGTGGGCTGCAACATCAAGGAAAGTAAAGCCAGGATGCACTAAAAGTTCAAGATGCTCCACTTTGATTAGATGGGATTTTAGAAAAACTTCTCTTTCTTTGCAGTGAGCAGCCAAGTTAGTAGCTGATGTGAACAATTTATTACTTGAAGCAGTATTGGAAGATTGAAATGGAAAAGGATCCTTAGGAGTTGTGAAAGAGCCCTGGAGGATGTGAAGAAATGTCCAAGACTGACATAAGGATGTAGCAACAAAATGAGTTTCAAGACTAAGCAGAAGTGAAATGATTGAGACTGGTGGCACATTACAGCCAGATGGAAATCGGATCTCTGCTTTTCGCAAGACCTCACTATGACACATGGCATTATGGGAGCCTTTGCAAAGTATGGTTTTGAAAGTGAAAAGAGCTTTTCTTGGGACTGGTTCAGGGTCAGATCCCTGTCCCTTTTCTTCTTTTACAGGACCAGTTTCTCCATCCCTTGGTCTTGTTTGCTTATACAACTTCTGAATGATTTTAGTGGTGCAGCCAGCAGTACAAGATGTCTCAGTGGGAACCCTGATGTAACTGCATGCAAATGCTAGCCACCAAGCACTAAACCCCTCTTTATTATTAGAACACAAATAAATGTCAAAAATTTCCTTTCGAAATAGAAAACATTACTAGAAGAGATCGATGATGGTGAAGTACCATAAAATGCCCCACCCACTGAGTGGTTTTTTGGCCAATAGGGGGTGTTTCAGACACTTCCAGAACTGTTGTCTCACACCAAGGTGTTTCCTGCTTCTGACCTCACATGTGTCTCTGAGTCACACCTAGCTTCTGGCAAAGCTCACTGTGTCCCCCAACAAGGGGCTGTTCCTTGTCTCTTGTGGGTCACTTTCTAAGCTGTTTTGACTGTGAGGATAATGACAGATTTTCTACACCTTCATTTTATATTTTTTGCCTCCGATCAGAAACTTATTTACCCTAATTTCACTGTGCTGTTTCATACCCTGAGGCAAGTTGAAATGAATTCTTAGACATGCCTACTTCTAGCTACTTCGGAGTATCAAGTCAACCGAAAAAAACACACATTAAAAATTCTAGCAAGTTGTCTTGTTTGCAATTTACAGATTGTCTGCATGCAGACTGAAAAGGAGCAGGATCCACACTAGGTAGCATTTAATGAAATTCCACTTTTCCTCGGGAACAAAACACAATTCTGCAGATAGACATGGTTCCTACTATATCTTCAAGAAAGGCTCCATGCTAATTTGACTGAATTATAAACATACTGACCTGAGGGACACTGGTAACAGCAGCTTCGTGAAGTTTCATCATAGAACCAATTCTCAAATGTATCACAGGAATGGAATGAGGTTAATGATTTCTAGAAATTGAATCAGACAAAAGACATAATTAGAAAACAATTAGTTCTGTATTAAAGCAGATCCTGGCATCAGTCTCAAGTGGTGGTAGTTGCAGATGGTAAGGAAAAGCCCGCAGCTTTTTCAAAGATCAAGTATCCCCAAAGAAACTTAATTACTGTTGCCCATATGCTTAAGCAAAGATTGCAATATTCAGTGTACTCAGCAATAATTCAATATGTATCTTTGCTCAGCAGGGTCTTCAACCTGGAAGTAATTTAAACATAGGAAAACTATGGCCCAACTTGTGTACCAAGCATTACAATGCTCAGAAGCTAACACTTCGTGTCATACAATAAAAAGAGTAGTGGCATTGTCCCACAAAAAAGGTTCTTCAGCCAATGCTGAAACCTAGCTGCAGGACCACTAAGATCACTAAGAAAAGCTTGTCTACCAATCTGCATCTCCTTTAGAAATC
The DNA here is from genome assembly GCF_000695765.1 of Mesitornis unicolor. Classification (NCBI taxonomy): domain Eukaryota; kingdom Metazoa; phylum Chordata; class Aves; order Mesitornithiformes; family Mesitornithidae; genus Mesitornis; species Mesitornis unicolor. The sequence continues at coordinate 15,155 of NW_010158509.1, forward strand.
TCGTAGCAGTTAGCGAATAAAAAAAAGGCTAAATATTGCTGTCCTGAAATGATGCCACGTTAATTTGAGATAAAGATTTTTTGAAAATATTTTTTTAAAAAAATCCCTAACATCTGTAACAGATTTCCAGCTCTGTGTGCAATGGAATAAGAGGTGGTGTCATAGTAAAGATCATCTAAGTCTAGCTGGATTGGCTGTAATCCGCAAAGACAATTCTTGTTTGCAGCAAAGAAGTCTTTCTGCTCAGTTATTTATGCAGTTCTAATGCTTAAATTTAGCAACCTAAAGCTGTGTTTGCTATATCTCTTGGACTTGATGATCTTAAAGGTCTTTTCCAACCCTAACAATTCTATGACTCTATGAACCAATAAATTGCTTTACTTATTCAGGGACAAATCCTACACTGGGAACAAGAGGTTTTTGTCTTGAAAAGAACATCGTAAATACTCATACAGTGAAGCCCTTATTCAAATAACTAATCCCACTTCTATTGTGAGTGAACGTTTTCAGGAATAACCTTGACTACATGACTGATAATTTGTTTAGTTAAAAAGACCCCCACACAACAGTGCTAATACTAGCTTAGAAAAGGAGACTCGGCTATGAATTGTATCACGAAGCATAGAACAAGACTTCGGTTTTTCGTATGGCAGGGCCAATACATGATCTGGAAATTACAGCACTACAAGTTTTCTGATGAGAAAATCTGATTTTTCTGATTTGGCATCTCCCTTAATAATCCCCTAAAAATGCTGTTATCTGAATTTCATTTTCAATATTTGCTAGAAGGTAAAAATGTCATTTTTTGGTAAAGACTGAATCAGCAGATTGCCCCGAGATTTTCTCACATGATACTGGTAGAGCAGTTAAGTATTTCAGAAAAACTGCATCTCACTTTCTGCAGATGAATTTCCCACTGGCCTTTGAAATAATACCTATAGTTTCCTACTGCCTTAGTACGCAGTACAGAATCTTACTGCCTAACTGATTTCACAGCTGTATTCTCCTGTTTAATATACTGTTCTTTTCATGGCAGGACCATAAAACACAGAGCTTATTTAACTTGCCCCAGGTCACATCAGAAAATAGGAACTTTCAGTCAGAGAGGAAATTAACAAAAGGACAAGAAAGAGAAACATATTGAAACCATTAAACTGAAGCAAGCTCCACTAACAGAACTGAGAAGTCTTGCCTAACACATTTCTGCACCAACCACTGGGCCACACAGCCTCCCTACAAAGCATTTTCTCTAGCTTACTGTAGAGGGGAAATAGCAGATGGCTGCTCACTCAGCCTAACTCACCTAAAGTTTACAAATGTGCACCTCCTATTTTTCTTTTCTGAAGAGGAGGCCCTGGACTTGGGGAAAAGGAAGTGGAATCTCCTTGCATCTGCATGGAGAAGCACCCCGCTTAGCCAGGCACCCTGAGACTAAACTGAATAACAGGAAACTACACAAGACCAGTCACTAGACAAAGGGTCATTCAGCAGTCAGTCCAGTGATATGAAATGATTAAACTAGTTTTATAAAGAAAATTTAAGAAACAGCAGCATCCTAGCTAAATAATCCTGGATTAATTTCCCTGTAAGAGATATAAGAAGTCACCACAACAACCTGATCTTCTCTTCCAGGTTCTCCTGGGCAACCAACTGTGACTGCAAATGATGTTGAATTTTAAACTGGGGTGCAGAAACAAAAGTCTTGATTGATACACGCAGCACATAAGCTTACAGCTTATTTAATTGTCTCTTTTGGGGTTTAAATCAAGGAATAGCGGCTGTGTAAAAGTGTGAGGGAAGGGCTGCTTCTTAAAAAGTTACCTTGTCTAAAATATTGAAGTCAGGAGTTTAGGATTGGATTCTGTTCTTAGACACAGCAATGCAAATTCTGATTATGAATTTGACCTGATGCTAGTTCTATGATAAGTTACCGCATGAACTATACATACATACTACACAAACTATGAAAACATACATTCAAAAGAGACTGTTCAGAGAGTATTCAACCTCTAATTTTTCCTTTCCACAAGAGGGCAGCTATATACTACAGCCAGCTACATAATACATGACATCTGCTGCCTTCGGGTATCCAGTTATAAGCACAGCTTTGTAGCCACCTTTACTGTTTACCGAGACTAGCCCAAGGTGCTCTGCTGTAAAAATAAGTCATTTTAACAAATCATGACACAATTTCTATGACTGAGAAACCATCTCCTGAAGACCCCATCACTTCCAACCCATAGCTACCTGCAAAATGTCTGTAAGAGCTGCCACCTGTTCAGTAGAGGTGTTCCATGAGCAAGAAACTATCTATATATCCTTTCAGTGATAAATAATGTACACAGCAATGTTCAGCATCAGTCATCATCTCCCCATTTTTGGCATTTTTTCCTCCTCTAAATCCTAAAGCTGCTTGATTCCTAATGAATAATATGAAGTTAAAATGTGCATTATTATTGGGTAGCAACAGGCCTGAACTGAGGTAATTTACCCACTCGGTGACTGAACATGTGAATTACCTGTTTCACCACCTGTAACTGCTCTTCCCACATGTAAAATGCCATGTCTAACATCTCAGGAAATTAGGGTGAAAGGTTGCAATAAAATATTGGCTTGTTTGACCTTTTATTTTGATGAGCTCAGTATTTCTAATTAGGAAGAGATCGGTGGAAAAAATTCACCAAGAAACACAAGGAATTCTAGATTACAAACTTTCCAGTCCCACTCTTTCAAGACTCAGAGCTCCTGGAAAGATACCTTATGCATTCTCTTGGTTTGACCATCATCTTAGATCTCTATGTACAATAACACTCCAAGTGATAGGATTGAAGCATTTAGGGTATTTTTGATCCTCGGCTGTTGGCTACTTCTTTTTAACAGTAGAAATCCTCACCTGGTGAATATCAAAATGACCTGGGTGAACTCCTATTGTTTGAATAGTTCAGTACTGGGCTTGGACCTCCAGGCTCAACCTTGTATAAACCCGCAGCAATGTGACGGTGAGGCCACCACAGGGCTGAAAAAGGCCCTGTGGCTTAATGTTCAAGGTTCGTGGTTCCGTTCCTGTCCCGCCTTAGATGTGTTACTTTGAAGTCCTCGCTGCAGTGGGTCCAGTGTCTACCTACAATTAAGGGTATTTTTATGGTGGTGGCACCAGAGAACTCCAGACAGGCTCTGTAGGGCATAAAGGACAAACTGTTCCTCCAGTTCCACAGGGTCCTCAACTTTATAGATTTTCTTGCTTTTACCAAACTTTGTCCAAACTGTCAACAATGGTGCTGTAAAAACTTCTTATCCTGCCAACACTTCCAGTTCAACTGCTAAGGGAGGACAACTGCTATCAGAATAGGTCAGTCTGCTAAAGCAGAACTTACAGTTTACATTCTCTTTTTCAGTGAAACATAAAAGCATCATTCCACACAAAAATTTGGGTAAGCAGTTTACTCAGGAGGACATCATATGCTGTTTGTAATCAAAATAGGCAGGGGAAAAGCTAGCTGTCTTCTTTCACTGTGGCTACAAAGAATCTGGTGACAGCACAGAATGATCCTGTTTAGATGAGGGAAATTCTGAGAAAAATTCCCACCAACAGTAGCAGCATTGATCTCCCCAGCACAGATACATACTGGTTTGAGCTGCATTACCAACGGCTGCAACTGTAGGAGCCTGCTACGTACTGGGTTTCCGGTACTGTGACTCAGATGATGGTAGCCAACAATGGAAGCTTTTAAAGAAAATGTCCCTCCTGTCAAGCCTTAATCAGATCAAGGATCACCTAAAAAGAAGAGAGGAATTCACAAAAGCACTGAGGAGTAAAGGGAAAAACTAAGTTAAAAAGTGATACTTTATCATATGAAGACTCAAGAACAACACAGCAGGAAGGACAAGCATACGTGCTCTTACTGCTCTCACCACCAACAAAAATCTCAGCATTAACACATTTCTAATGTATTTCTGGTTGTGAGTGCTTGGACAACACCAAGCATTATAAAATGCTGAATAAGACACAAAGTTTAACTACAAAAGATTGAAAGTGTGCTATGGACCACTACCCCATTTGTTAGCATGAACTTAAGTCAAAGAATCCTTTTTTAATATGTTCTAGGACGACAGTAGAAATTTAACCCCGTCTCAGAAAAAAATATTAACTTGATTACTTTGACTCAGGACTGTGTGAAAATCACTAATAAAACTATTTTTTTCCAGAATAAAACCCCTTTATTTAAATTAAGACTATTTGCTAGGCAGAAGCTGAAGGTTGAGGTTTGACTTAGCAGGTCTCAGTTGCTCATAAATAGCTCTTGAAATGAAAGGAAGGGATAAAGCAAAGGAGACAGAAAAAAAGTTTCAGTCTCACATTACAAAACCACAATGCTATCACCTTCTTACAAAAAAGCATCAGCTGTGAGTGTTGGTGTGGGGCATTCACCTTCTTGATTCCGTGGTGCCTGTGTGTAGAGGCCCACAAAAAGGAAAGTGCTAGGAAATTCCCCACTTAGAGTGTTGGCCATTTCTCCTGGCTCCAGTATGCTTACAAAAATTGACAAGTATCCAGTGAGAGAAGACTCACTTCATCATTTTTGCCTCTTACTTCTTGTTTTGTAGGGAAGGATTTGTGTGTAAGAACTTTCACTTTTGCCCCATTTCCCCCTCTTTTTCTTGGAATGCCTAGAAACACTGAAGAGATTTGTATGAGCCAAACTCAGCAGCAGCCAGCATGTGGCTTTTCTTCATCAAGGAAATCTCCAGTAAGTTTTACAGAACAAACTCTTCTCATCTCTGCAAGGAACAGAATGAAATGCAGTAACCTCAAAATCCTGTTTAACATTCAAAGTATTTTTCCGTTTCATCTTTTGACTGTCCCTCCTCCTTATCCACTCAAGATAGACAGATACAGAACTCAAGTGTTGTCAGGCAAATTCAAAATTCTAGCAAAACTTCACTTTTTAAGGCATCATTTCCTAGTGTTTCCTGAAGAAAAGAGAAGGAGACATTTTACACTTCCCTGACCCCTCAATAATCCAGTCTCAATAAAGAAATAAAAGTTTTATCCCAATGACATATAGTATTGTCCATCTACACTTACAGTTCTGTTCATTAATACATATTATAAAAAAACTCTTTAAAAGTCAAGGAAGATCACAGCAGTACTGGTGGATGGGCACAAGGAATCCAGCTATGGTGGAGTAGGTCTTCTATTCCAATTTAAATAATGGCAATTGTAAAGATGGTGCTGAATTCAGCGGGTTACTCTGCAATTCAGTCAGGACAAGGTTTGACTCATTTATTTATGGTCTTTTGAGCTCATAGAGAAAAAGTGATGGTGAGGCAGAGTAAGAAATCAGCTTGCTACAAATGAGCTGTAAGTCAGGAAGAAAGCACATTACGGTAAAAAAAAATTCTTCTACCAGCATTGGCTATTCTAGAAGTGACTAATACTGTAGCAAAACAGTTGACTCCCTTTCAAGCTTCTATCCAAATTCTGACAGTACAGAAAAAGCTGATAATCTAAGAGTTCAAGTAGTCAAGTTTCATCTGCTTGACAGTAAAGTCATTATTAGCAAGGGAGAGTTAACTGAATATTAAAACAAACAAAACACAAACTGTGGACTCGAGTGAGGTGGAATATGGTTTTAAACATGACCAAGAAGTTGTGACTTGCTCACATTAAACAGTATCTCTTCTATCCAGTAGCAGTAAAAGCAAAGTTTGCTGTGATAGAGGCAAGACAGAAAGACAGTGAAAAGCCAATTGCTTATCTTATCAAGATCCACATATTTATTTCAGGTTACTGATGATTTTGCAGTGAGTCTGAATGTTGACAGTGAGTATCAGAAAACCAGATTTCCTCTCTGCCCCATTCATTTTGTGAACAAATGACTAAAAGTGATGTCGAATAAAAAAAATCCCATCTTTTTTCTATTGCCTTTCTCCTAAAGCAGCCTGCATTCAGCAGACCAGGCAAGCTTGTCTGAATGATCTCCTCAGGTAGGTAAGGACTACAGACTCCAATCCTACAGAAGAACAGTGATCCGTCTTGATTTCAGAGAAGAGACAGTGGCAGGACAGATAGGCAGAGCTAAACAGAGCAAGTTTGCAATGTGGGAGGGGAATTTACAACTAAAGACACAAAGGCAAACTCCTACTCTTAATAAAAGAGCCAGGAGGATCTCTTTCAAATGTCTATGAAGAGGTCGCAGAACTTGGTTATTTTCAAAGATCTCATCGAAGTGAGTTTCTTCATAAAAATCTGATAGCCCAAGTGATGTGCTATATCATTAATTTACAATGCACAGAGGGGTGTCTTAGGCTAGTATATGCTCGTGTTTCCACTGCAAGGGAAAACAGCCAATTTCACAACCCAACAGTGTGCAATTACTCACCCACTTGACTTTACCTGTGCAAAGAGCCTCTGCGACTGAACTTTTTTGTGTGTGCGTGCATAAGCGTCAGCCAGGGAAACTACCTGGATTTATGCCAGGTGCTGAGGGCTCGCTGCCACGTGATCCACTAGGGAGGAGGGGGTAAGTGGCGGGGAGGGAGAAGCAAACCCACAAGAAATGATACGATCTGAGCAGGGAGCTAGCTTGCATCTACAGCATCAGCTGAGTGCCATTCGTGGGCTATGTCTATTTTAAGTCAATTTGATACAGAAATAATAGCCCATTCATGAGGAAGTCAGTGTCAGAGGGGTAGACGGCTGTAAAGAGGAAGATACTTTATTGTTTTGTTTGCTGTTGCACCTTTCAATTTGCCCGCCCTGACTGACAACCAGCAGAGTGGAGAAGCCCTCCAAACCAAGCTCCACAAGGAACATGTCTGTCAGCCAGCACCTGGCCATCCAGGCAAAAATAAAAGCCACTCACCCACACAAACAAAAACAGTGCCTCACCCCATCAAATCTTTCCTCATTCCCTAGCTTTGATACACCTGGAGGTACACTAACACTAGCAATGCCAACAAAAAGATGCAGATCATAGTTTGTATCCCCTGCTCCTGCCTGCAAAGTTCCCAGAGAAGGTAAACTCTCCTAACTGCTCTCTTTTCTACCTGCATCTCCTGAGAGCTTTGCTTTATACCTTTATGACCCTGTGCTGCACAAAGCCAGTTTATGTGGATGCCCATTACCTGGCACCCAGCCCACTTACCTGTGGGGCTGAAGGATCCTGGTGCAATACTGTCTTACCTGTGGGGGTGAAGGATCCTGGTGCGATCCTGTCTTACCTGTGGGGCTGAAGGATCCTGGCGCGATCCTGTCTTACCTGTGGGGCTGAAGGATCCTGGCGCAACCCTGTCTTACCTGTGGGGCTGAAGGATCCTGCCTTACCTGCGAGGCTGTCTGGATATCCTGCAGAAGCAGCAGAAGCCACAGTCCTCGTGCCAGGCTGCAGGCAGCCATCTGCAGTGGTGTTAAATCTCCCTAGCTCCCACCATCACAGGTTAGACAGTCAGGTTGATCCTCCTGAAGGTTGAGATCCTCCCAGGGTCCAGAACAGTCTTGTTCCGTGTCTCTTCATTCAATCCAGAGCCATTCCAGCTGTTCAAGACAAGCAGGAGACAGTCTTTGAGACTCAAGCAAGCTGAAAAAACAATTTAGAAGGAAGAGGGAGGGGGGTTGCCCAAAAAAGAAAAGTAAAAAAAGAACAAAACAAAACCGCGTCAATCACTGGTCCCAGAGCTGTCGGGTTTCTGCGAGGTGGTTGCATGTATCAAGGTTGTCATCCGAGGTACGCGGCTGGCTGTGCAGAAACACAGGCTCCTGAGTCATCTAGGCTGCCCTCACAGAGCACTTCACCACCCCAACGCCTTGGCCAGGCATGAGTCCAAGCCCTGCCCCATCCATCCGCCACAATCTCAAGAGCTGCAACCAAGCCTCAAGAGAGTTCCCAGTAAGAAATGCTCTTTTTTTTCAGTACAGTCATTTTAATCCTGTTTGGATGAGTGTGTCAAAACTCAAAATCAACCAGGGTGACTCCGCAAAGGTTCAGGCTTTACACGCTGCTGTTTAGACACTAATATACTGCAGACCATCCTCTTGAGAATTCTTCTTTCCTCCAATCGCACTTGGAAACAATTCCTGATTGATGACAATAATTCCTTAGACTGCTACTCATAATTTCATTCACTTTCATTTATACTTGGCATAATATTTTTTGACTCTGGTGCCTGGAAAGATTTCAGTTGGTTTAAGATGCCATGAAGCTTTCTTATCTGCTCTAAAAGTTTTGTCAAAAGTAAAAGTTAGCCACTTCAAAACAGGGCAGACTGCCTTGAAAACTTCTCTGAGGTGCTCAGGAAAATAATGAGAATTTGAATTCTCACACCCATGGTTTTTTGCTTCTCACCCTTATCAGCAAAAAGAAAAAGAAAAACAAAAGAAATGAGAAAAGATTGAAAGTTGGATAATTGACTATTTTATTAAAGACCCACAGCTACCTCACTGCCATCACAACAGAGCACCAAAGATGAGGACATTCCACAGGGACCCTGGGATGATGTAAATATCTCTTTAACTCACAGCTGTAACGTGTTTCTTTTCAACTCACTGCATCTATTTCTTTCTCCAGAATACCACCACAAAAAAACCAGGCATTTTCAGAACACTGTACACTGTGTCTTTGGCATATAAGTCCAACATTCTTTCTTCACTCTGTAAGGTTATTTCTCAGTTTCTAAGCTCTCTAAGCTATAAAAGGGGACCATGCTAGGTATGTCTAGAGACAGCCAAGCACTTGAATGTCCAAATATCACATTCTTGTTTTGTCTGATTAAATAATGGGCTAGAACATGTCTCAATCTTGTTTAATAATATGCCATTAGTAATTCTTCCAATTTATGAGTGTGGTTTCAAATGACGCAGTAGTCAAGGCAATTTGTGAGCTGTTTGACTATTTTCTTTTTTCTTTTTCCTTTTTTTTTTTTCCTGAACACCTCTTATCTAAGTTCTAGCAAAAGAACAGGAACCAACACAAGACATAGCTGGAAAGTTTTAGCCTCTGTAAGTTATACTGCTGAGGTCAACATATCCGATACAAAAACTAAGTATTTGAGTACAAAAGATTGCTTGTGAAAGACTTTCCCAGGACTGGAAACAGGGAGAGTTTTCCGGCCTGTTTTCCAGAAAAAATAAGACTGAAATGAGCATACTGAGCATTTTGTACATACAGGTTTGTCAGTTCCTTTTTAATCAATGGTGTCAATAATTTTCAACCCATTGGATAATTTAAATTAAGTTTGGTTGAGGATGCAATGTCATAAAGTTTTACAAAGTTTCATGGAAGGAGATGACTTGGATAAAGAGGAAAAATTCTAGTAACACTGGAGACCAGAGCTGCTGAGAAGAAAGAATCCAATGTTGTATGTCCAAAGTGAAACCAGGCTTCCCAGCTGCCATCCTTCTCAGAACTTCACAGTCTTAAATTCATTCTTGATTGAACCAGAAATTCAAAAGGATAGGAAGTGCAAAGTGCTTATTGTTGCTGCTGGCTTCTTGGAAAGGCTATTACATCACACAATGCTATTACAAGTCTGTAATAAAAGCAGCAGCAATGAAAAGGGTGAGGAGGTTGTGTTTAATAGGAATGTTTCAATCTGCATGCATTTTTAACTGAATGCATTAATTTCATACTTTGTGTGTTTTGATTTCAAATACAATGAAAGGGGCTTTCCAAAAGAAGCCCTATCAGTAACTGGAAGAAGCACCTCCGTTTTATAACAAACCCACGCTACTGTTCTCTAGATGTTGCTTATATTTCCTAGAAAATAATCATTTATGTTAATATGGAAAAAAAAAGCAGAACAAATATAAGCAAAGAAACAACCCCATTTCTCTGTTCCTCCATCAGAGGACAATGCCTATCATAAAAAAGGGGAAAACCCCTATGAGCATGCTATTTTAGTTATAATGTTTATTTGATTGCACACACCTGTCTCTAGCATCTGAATCTCCTTTTATTATAGGTGTTAAAAGGTAGCAATGCCCAAAGACAAGGTTGCTTAGCATTTTCTATTTTAAATAATTTAGTCAATGCTGAGCTTAGCTAAAGCTTAGGTAATTTTTATACCAGGTATCTGATCTGTGCTGATCATTTCTGCATGTTGTGTGGAGGTGAGATGAAAGGGAGCAGAGAACATCCTGTAAATCAGCGGTTACTCAAATGTTGCTTGATACCTGGAGCAAAAGAATGCAGAGACCCTGCTAAACCATGAGGAAAAGTCTAACGTGTGCCCAAGACCTTCCTCTGAGCACTTATTCGTTATGCTGCTAACAGTGTCAGTCTAGTAAAGAAAGTAGTAATAGAATACTGCAGATGTAGCATTGTAGTAATGACATTTTCTAATTTAGAAGTGGCTGATTTTAGTTCCATATTGTACTTTTAGCATGGGTCCTTGTCTTTTTAAATATGTATGTTCAGTTAATATATATCTAGCTGTATTGGTGAAAAAAACCACTGAGAGAAGTGTCATCTCTAAACATCTGTCAAACAGATAAAGGAGACCATGAAATTTTAGAAGATACATATTAAAACAACCTTGTCTAAAATCCGTACTTCAGTGTCTGTCAGCGTTGCTATTTAGAGCATTGCAGTATGCTGATGAAAAAAAATCACTAAACTCTTGCTACTATGGCAGATTAAACACCACCAGACCCTAAAACTTCATTAGGAGTCTCAGTAGTACCAAAGGCAGTGCTCATTGGGATACATGCTACATATTATAGGAGGGACAAATTGAAGGTAGCATTCTTAAGAAATTAAAAAAGAAAATAAAAATGAAACCATTTACTGTAATAAAAAAGCCAAAGAATCTTATGGTTAAAGGAAGGAAAGCAAGCAGAAACAAAGAATTACTTTCTTGACAACTCTCTTGATCTATTTATGCATTTTAGCCACTGGAGAGCTCTCTTCCTGAGGATCTTGGAAAGTGACACTGTGGTAACAACACGCAGGGAGAACGTTCAGGATCCCAGTGATTTTAGGCATTGTAAGTGAAGCCAACATACCAAACTTCTCAGGAAATCTTTCAGTAGCCCAAAGAGGACAGACAGGACGGAGGGCAACACTGGTGCAATGTGATCTTACTGAGAAACACCACTTAGAGAGCAAGCAATTGGACTTCGAACTAGATGTAGCTAATAAAGTATTTGAACTTGTCAGAACGTGTAAAAAGGAATATAACCTCATTTATGCCAAGTATGCCACAGACTAGCAAAATTCTGCTCCCCTATGCCACTCTGGTACTGATACTTTCTGGCACATACATTTCCCTTAGTAATAAATATTTGTCAGTCCATGTAATTATGTCCCATCAATCAAACCATTCTGCAATATGTTAAGTACATTGCAGGTGCTCTCGGTAACATGATCTGTAGAGCTCTCTTGATTTAGCAATTTACCTTGGTACATTTGTCTACTGTGATCAACAAGGAAGATGGTATGAAGCTCTTACTGCATACTTGTTGAAACATAGCAGCAGCTTAAA
>NW_010158509.1:26649-41155 GCF_000695765.1 Mesitornis unicolor
CTGGTTATAATGAGCTGGGGTAGTAATAAAATCCCAGTACATAGGGGAAATTCCAAGTTGTTTCAGTAGACGGACATTCTCACAGGCTGTTTCTATTCTCTAGTAAAGAGAATAGAAAAAGAAATTAGTTTCCTTGCTTTATATAAAGTTTCATACACACAGAAACCAGCAAGCTAATAGAAAAGAACAGACTAGTTCTTGTTTGTTTGCAACTCAGGACTTTTGTCTCAATCAACTCTGCTTTTGCTGAGCACAGAAAATTTCCTGGCGACTAATGAACAAAATTAGGAAGGACGCACATCCTGATCTGTTCCCAAGCAATCATAAGGTTACTTTTTTTTTTTCATTATAGAATATAACGTCAAAAACTACTTAGGGGAAACAGCCAATTCCTGACTGTGCAGAGCTCAGAAATGCTGTCAACAGTAATTGTTTTTGCTGACTCTGAGCTACAACAGAGCTGTCGGATGAGTTCTCCAGATCGTAAAGGACCTAGACATATTGGGAAAAAAATAACCTTCTCGGCTGCTATTAATCGTACTGCAAGTTTTGCTTCAGCCGAGATCTAGAAATCCTGCCCACACAAAGCCTACTGATTCCGTTTATGTTTCCTTCTTTTCATTCCAATTACCTCCACCTGAACAAATCCTCAGTTTAAATAGTACAACATATGACAGTGCCACATTCCAGCCTTTCAGAAGCAACAAATTCACTCTTAGTATTGTTATGCTTAAAAAGTCAAATTTTTCTGGAAGCGTAACCATGCATTTCTGCTACCAGAGATTTGGATTCAGTGTTTATATGCAAAACAAGATACGATGATACGTCTGTCATTTTATTAAGCTATTCAGAACTTTGATTGAAACAAAAACGTAAGCAGGTAAAAATGTGACAGACTGATCATGTTAATAATAATAATATAGCTTAATTTGCCATTATTTTTCGTTTACAGATGTCATTTATATAAAGTTGATGTGGATAATAAAAACGTAACTTTTTGTTATCTCAAATAATATACTACCTTTATATAGAGTGATAACTAATGTAACAAAGAAATAATCTGTATAAAATGTCTTTCTCTGGTGCATAGTAGCTTCAAAACTAAAGTGCATTTTGAGTCAGACTGAAAAATGAGAAGAGCTGACAGAGAACTCATTGCTCTCAGGAAAGACTTGGCTTCCATGAAAGAAACCAGAACCAAATCACAGAATTACTATGCCTACAGGCTGGCTGAGAGAGAGAAATGACCTTAGAAGAAAGATCACATCATGTCTGTACTTTCAGTAACTCTGACTACAGGTTCTGGATGAGTAGCACATTTATACACCATCATTCTTCATAGAGAAAGCTCTTGACAAAGATGTTATTATTTGAATGTCATTTGTATTATGCCTTTTCTCCCATACCTTGCTAGAAATGGAGAGGGTCAAGGGTGAACCTTCCATGGTCCAGACAGGATAGACACTTGATCCTTACCACTGTAAAGAATGTAGTGGGAAACAGAGGTTGGACAGGTAATATCATGTGAACGTTAAGCCATTTTAAAGACCCTTCATGCCCTTTCTTCATACCTCCCTAGCACTGGATTAATTTAAAGCTAAAGTCTTCCCTGCTGCTCATTTGCTAGAGTAATAATTATTTTAATCTAAATGACCCGTAACAGCTTTATGTATTTTCGGCCCCTCTTCCCATCCCTGGCCTTTGCACTGACACAGATTAAACCACGAGCACCAGCTCTGACTTTAGCTCAGTCTTACCTCATGTCAAGGTCTTTGTCTGGAGTTCTGCAAAGTTCATGGTTTCTCCTACTATGCAGAAAATGCAGATAGGCTTCTATAAAGCCATCAGTTACATGAAAGGACTGGTAAAAGGCAAGAAACTAAGCACACACTTGCCTTTAGCTAGCAAGTTTCTAAACGTACAGTATGTCCATGCAGAGAGCTAATAAGTAGCAGCCTGTTTGCAGTAAATTCACACCTTTTTAACTTCATAGTAATTCCCCCCATGTAGAAAGTCAATTTGAAATTGTTAAGTTATAGTCAAACAAACATGTTCAAGGTTTACATTATTTGATTTTCATCGCATAGTTGTTATTCATGAGTCTAGTGTTGAGCTTTATCTAGCATTTAAAAGATCTTGTTTTTCAGTTACTTACAAGCCAGTCAAATTGAAGTGCTATAGCAGAACACTGCCAAGGCAGACATATACTTCAATCTGAATTCTTCAATTCCCCTCCTACACATTAGCTTTTGTACCAGTAATGAGCCTTTTGAGAAGCTTTGAAAGTCTGCCAACAACTGACCAACCTAGCGCCTTGTGAAAACACAAACCTTGCACAGACGTGATGGTGAATGCATTTGGTTTTCAGCAGTGAGATCTCTAACAAATCCATTCTCTCTAAGCATTCTCAAGCCACTCACAGCTCCAGAAGATGCCTGTTGTGCAGTATCTTCACATCACTGAATTCCCACGTGGAGTTTCAGAGGTGAAACCAGCATATGACCAGGAACTGGAACTGACAAAAAGAAAGACAATCTCCTTTCAAGGAGACCTTCAACGTGAAGTTTTGGAAAGGGAGTGCCATACAATTCATATAGAGGACAAAGACAGAATCAACTGAAGGGATCAAAAAGCTTTGAAGAAGTCTAGAAGAAACTAATGACTAGGAAAGGAAGGAGACGAGCTCACTAGAGAGGAAGACAACTGGTTAGGGAAGCTTGGATTGATTGGATACTGTAAATAAAAAACACGTTAGAGGAAGTGGGCATGTGCAAAGAAATTTTAAATGCTAGCATTTCTTAAATTTTGAGTATCTGACTTAGCATTTTAATGGTGGTGTTCTGCTCCAGTCTAGGTGTTAAATGTGAGATTCATTAAAATTAAAAACTAACCCATCAGACCTAGTTTCCACCTACAGTTTTTGGAAGATGCTAGTCAACTGTGAACAGAATCAAACCAGAGAGCATACTCGTGCACTCAGGAATTCCAGTCTGCAAACTCTCAGAAGATGCTGAAGAAAACTTCAGTGAAAGGTACTATGAAGCAGATTTAAGCACAGGACAGAACTAAAATGAGAGTAAAAAGCAGCTTTTGCAGAGCCTTGTCATTTCACAAATGATCTACTTTCAGGTATTTTGTATGTGTGAACTGACAAGTCTTTTGCAGCCTGGGTCAATTATTTCAGCAAAGCATTTAACCCATGAAGTTCATCTGTAAGTCAACAAACAGTTCCCAGATAAACTAGCTGTTTCAGGATGAAACACTATAATTTACTGGAAACTATTTATGATTTACTGCACCCTTTATATTAACTTTTTTTAAAAAAACTTTGAGAATAAATTCACTCTTTTAGAAGACTACAGGAATTATGAGCATTTCACTTCCTTCTAAGAAAGAAATCCTCACATTTATACAAATATAAATCCAGATGAACTTCCTTGAATTCAACAAAGTAACTCTGGATCTCTCTTACTGGAAAGGCAAAGAATGTTACTAAGTTCAAAACAAGGAGATATGCCCAAGTTTTCCTTGTTAACTAACCTTAGTACAGATGTTTTACATTTGTTCACTGATACGCAATGTTAATGCTATTGTTGCAATTGAAATATGCTTCATGTATATTCCTGGGAAGTAAAACAAGGAAATGGAAAAAGCACCAAAAGTTCCAATTCAATGCATTTTAATCCAAACCAAAAAATAAAAATGTCTGGGGAAGACTTGCCTTGTGGTTAAAACAGAGGTGTGGGAGTCATTAGTTCCCAGTACTGTCAGAGACTTTTTGGGTAACTCATATCCTTTCTTGGTTCTCTGATTCTCCTCATCTAAAAGCTGAGAGTTATTAAACTTATCAGTTAACAGAAGCAAGATGAGCTTTCCTTTGCTGCCATAAACAAAAGAAAGTCAGGAAATATTAAATAGTTTTTGTGAAAGAAACAAATGAGAAAACTTTGGGACAGTTTTTTTCAAAGAGTACAGAACTTTTTTCTGCAACTATAGCTGAGCATCTCAACTCTGACAATTTAGGGATTTACTTTCCTCTTCCTAGCAGTATGTTTTTGCTCTGCAGAAACCAATGGAATACATCAGCAGAAAAAGAAAACCTAGTCCTTACATTCGGTCTGTCATCACCCACGGCACTGGTGAAATTGAGGTTTTTAATTCTAAAGAGAAAGGGCAGAATTTCTCTTGTGTTTTCAGATTTGACACACTCTGAAAACTAATTATTCTGGGCTTTGAAAACACAGTTT
The DNA here is from genome assembly GCF_000695765.1 of Mesitornis unicolor. Classification (NCBI taxonomy): domain Eukaryota; kingdom Metazoa; phylum Chordata; class Aves; order Mesitornithiformes; family Mesitornithidae; genus Mesitornis; species Mesitornis unicolor. The sequence goes on from NW_010158509.1 coordinate 30,897, forward strand.
CCAAAGAGATGAAAGCCCCCAAAATCAAAGTTGGCAAACAATTCAAAAAGCAAGTTCATGGCACATGCAGATGTTTCACCTGAGGGTTCTGGAGACAGTCATTCCTTGACATGCTAATAACTAAACAGAATGAATAAATCAGCACTACATTCATTCAGGACTCTTGATGTTAATTCTTACAATATACTGACAGCAAGAAATACCAAAACTACCTTACAATAACCCTAGAGGAAGCAAACAGACAAAACGCTGATGATGGCAGCCTAACACTGTTACTGAGAAGCAGACGGAGCAACATCTTAAAGGCTGAACTACATTTCTCCATTAAAACCAAACACAAATGCATTATTTTGTTTAATTAAGCAAGGCTGGATTTCCCAGCTTATAAATCAGTGTAATATACATGCAGTACAGTCAGAAAGGGGAAGTAAACCACCAGCTTTACCATCAAAGCATCACTTATGCCAGGACAGAACCACTACAAATGGGCACACGCACCACAGTGAGCCTTTAACAGAAGACACAGCTGCACAGAATAAGCCAACATGTTCCAAGTGCTATGAACAGAGAACAAAAAAGGACAAGTCAAAAATGCTGGGCTTCACTTTGGCTATTCCAACTTCTAGTGGCATGGAAGAGTGAGTGACATATTAGCTTCCAGTTTTGCTAAACACAAACATTATTCTCGCCGTAAATTCTTCCACTGTAATCACACACACCGGTCACACATCAGACCAAAGGATCCCTGCCTAGGAACTCAACCTTGAAGTGAGAGAATGGTCAGAAGCTTGATTATATGTGAATCACTTCCTTTCTAGAAGATGATGCCTCCATGCACATCCATGGCCAGGTGTCCAATTAAAAAAATACGGTTTTACTCACTTTCAGACCTTCTGTCTCCCTTCTAGAGAGACAGGGCAGCTAGAAACAAAGGGTTCTACATTAAATTCTGGATCATGTATCAGTATAAACTGAAAACCCCAGATGCAAAATCGTTGATAATTTTGATTATGAATAGAAAGAGAATACCAAGTTGGCCAGCAGAAAAATCTGTTTCTACAAACTGACCTGGGAACTACTCAGAGCAGAAATTTCAAAATGTACCGTCTGCTTAAGACCTGCTGGAAAACCCGAGTACACTGGTTAGATTCCCTATGCAAAAAGGATCATGACACAAGCTTATTCTGCACTAATACAGAGATACAGCTATAAAAACAGCTTAGAAACACCAGGTTATTCTCTAAGTTAATAGGCAAATCAGATTTTCTGCTTGGAGAGTAATAAACAGAAAGAAAAGGAAACAATTCCCTATACCAGTTCAGAAAAGAAAGTGAACTAAGATGCCAATATTTTAAAATGGAAATTGAAATCAGTCCTCCTAATGTGAAAATGAAACATTTTTTATTAGCAAAAAGGGGGTGTGGGATGGCTCAATTTTTTTTAGAAAAAGAATATTTTGAGACTGAGCCCTTGTGAGAAGCTCCACCTGAAAGGAAATGTGAGAATGCAAGAGGAAGAGTACAAAGGGAAAGTTAAAGCTAGCCTGAAGTGCACACATGAGGAAAAGAACCTTTCCTAAAAACTTGCTAGTACGAACAAGATCTGGCATTGTAAGGCTTGCAATGGAGAGATATGGAGGGAGGTGAAAACAAAATCCATAAAGAGGTAGCATTTTCTGTCTGTTTCAGGTTACAACCGAGGGTAGGATCAAACAGGCCAGAATCATACAGAGACAAACTGAGGTTAACCTGGGTAAGCAGGTGCAGCGTCACTGACTCCTTTCACCTGTCTCTAGAGGAGGAAGAGTCATAGCCACATTTACAATACTTTCACAAGTGTAAAGGTTGAATGTATTCCTAGGTATCAAGAGTCTGTCATTCTGAGTTCAACACTGGCTCTGTCCTGCATTCACCAGAGAGATCTCACATAAGTTACTAAATCTTACAGTGCTTCATTTTATCTAAAGTGGAGCAGGCCTGCTGTAATTTATTTCAGGAGAAATTACGAGGAGGTTTATGACTTCCTGTGTTTCGGGTTTGAAGGCAAGGTAGTAAAAATCTTGAATTTGCCCTATTTAGTATAAGCACTTGGCAGCTAGTGTTTTATATTCATGGGATTAACTTATTTTAAAACTAGTCTTTTTGATAATGAAGATAATGTGACCAATTCCATTCACTTTACCCTTCACATGCACAACCCAGAGCTATACTGAGCAGTCATGCTTTTCACTTTCCATTTTAAGTCTCACATTAAGATTTCATAAACTTGCAAGATTCCCTTCCTTGCTTACAAAAAGTTTATCCATACGTTTCCATTAATAAATAATGTATTTGACATATAAATGACAGGGAACGCCAAGAACCTGAGAATATCATTGGTGTAAACCCAATTCCTTCTGTCAAATTAGATCCCAGAAATAAATTTGAGGTAGGATTATCTATTTCAGACTTATTCAAGGCAAAATAAAACATCAGTTTTATTGTTTTTAGACAAGGAAAAGCCTATAGAGTTCAGACAAATCACAGTATACAATATAATTTGTTTTGGTACAATTTAAAAACTCCAAACTGTTTTTGGGTTTATCTTCAAAAAACTTGGAAAAGCAGAGGCAAGCATAATTTGCAAACATTTTAAGGCATTATCTAGCTTTCTGATAAATAAAGTCCCTTTTTACTTTAACATGCTTTTTCAGAGTCATAATACCCTGCAGCTACAAACACTGCACTGAAAATAAACTGGATTTTTTTAAACTAAATTATTGAGTAACTTAAGTTTAAGGCACTAGCAAACTATATGTCATGTTTCAAACATTTGGAAATGAACATATTTGCACGCATGCCATTGAACCAGGTCATTAGTAAGTCAGTTCCTCACCCTGGTATTCAGAGTTAATGTTACACTTCTGGTTTACTCAGTTGAGGTGGCAGATGAACTCTGTTGCTACAGGTATCCTAGTGGTAACAGTACTAGGTAGTCATCCTGTACACATCACCTTATACAGCCCTACATGGGAAACCTCATGCATCTGCTTAGAAGTAGCTGCGAAAGGCAAAAAAAGTGAAACAACATGAGAGTTTGTACATTCAGCTATGTGTATTGGTTGCTCAGTATGCACACAACTATGAAAACCAGGAGAAATCTGTTCAAAGATTTATTTTTATCCAAATAGAGTTGTTCTCACACTCTTTGCCCATTCTTTCTCCAGAGTAGTCAAGTCAGTGGTTCACAGAGTTGAGGTAGTCCTATTTAGATTTTGAGCTGCTCTGTAGTGTCCAGGTTTGTTTTGCTCCCTCTGCTGAGAAGCACTACTAAATCTGCAGTGTGTCAAGTGAGTCAGGTTCATTAGTTGGTCAGTTCTGGTTCCTCCTGACACTCTGGACACCAAGTTCTGGAATTCAAATGAAGAGGACTTTAATCAAAGAATGCCAAAGTGACTTTTCCCATTGTGATGCAGACTGGTGAGCTGAACAGGCTTTTACTCATTATCCAGTTCCATTTGCACTGCCTGTGCACACCAGTTTACACAGCAGCAGAAGAAAAATGTTCAACGTGGAGATAAAGAGATAATCTTCCAGGCATTTTCATTTGCTCAGCCATCGATGATTATCACACCCTTTAGAGAGACAAGACTGCAATTCCCATTTGTGCAATCCACAGCATCTCCAGGGACTCTTAACAGGCTATTCTTACCAGGCGAGGATGGTGAGAAGCCTTCTCTTCCAGTGAAGCTCGCAGATCCAAACTGCTGAGCCTGGGGTTGTTGGAAGAGATGATATTTTTCCAACCAGCCAGGCAATGCTGTGAAAAGACATGGGAATGCTGCACTGGAGTACTTTACCCTTTTTAACCTACTGTGGCCTGTTAGTTCTAAATAATAACTTCTGGATATGGAGGTTTTAGCAGCTAATTAATTTTGAAGAGTTTTAGGAAAAAGACAAAATCCCTAATGCAGCAAAACCCTCTTCCACTTTTCACTGGCTAATTATTTCGAAAACTATCTCCAGCTTTGTGAACTCAAGCACCCGACCTCTCTGAACCCACCTCAACTGACTCATTCAGTTCCCCAAAACCTCAAAACCAGGCTTCTTCCTACCTCTTCCCTGAAAACCTCAAGGCCAGGGCTAGGTCTGATCAGTAATACTGCTTGCAGCACTGCCTAGTGGCTGGAATACAGGACCAACTCTATAAAAACAGTTTTAAATCCATCCTTGCCCCTATTGATTTTGTTTGGCCCCTTATACACTTGAATACTTCACAGAAGCTTGTCTTTTGACTCTCCAGCATCTGTAGAAAGAAACACAGGCCCTCTTAGGCATGGTTCATCATGCTGAGAGATCAATGTCTGACATAAGTCAAACAAATAATGTCCCAGAACTATATAGTTCCATATATAGTTCCACTTTCTTTTTCTCAGTGTAAAGCATTTGGAGATGTCATATACTTTATGCCAGTTACACAAAGGTATGAACTCAAAAACACACACCAATGGCTTTTCTTGCTATCCCAGTGATGCAGATCAGAGATTTCAGTGAAAACCCTGCTAGGGGGCTGAGTCCCAGATTCTCTTTCCTTCTTGTGCTGTAACAATACCCAGCCAGGGCAGCAACTTACCGAAGGTAATGCTAGATTGTCTGCCGGTTCAAAGCTCTTCCTGCGGTGGGCCTTGTATTTGTAGGCAGGCATAAGTGTAGACCTTGGAATGCTGACCCTGCAACCACACCAGGGAAGTAATTGCCTACAACTTCCACAAGACAGAGAAAACACGCATGCCTTCCCCACTCAGAATCCAAGGTGTACCAAATGAAAGAGTTTTGGATTAGGACATTAGACACTTAACATGTACATTCAGGTTCTGGACCAAATTCAGATAGAACATGCATTTCTCACTGACTTCAAAACTGTTTCTATTTACGGAAAAGATCAGTAGGGAGTTCTTAAGCAAGAGATCCCTCTGCCTTGAGAACAGCAACCTTCTACAGAGCTATTTTGAAGCTGTTTTCTCCTTCACATGATCAGTTTTTTCTTCTGCACTGTTTCTGTGAGTTCTGTGTATTACAAAGCAAAAATTCTTATCTACCTGACATAGGCTGGCTCTTCCAGTATCTCTGGGGGCTGTTGAGCACGTGGGATCTTACACACAGAGCAGGCAGATTCTGAGTCCAAAGGGACAGTAAAGAGGCGCTGGTTTAATCGGTAACAGTAAACACCTGTCACAGAGTAATGAAATGTCATGGTATATTTAGTCTGGTAAAAGGTTCCTCAACTCAGTCAACAAAGCTGTGTTCTATCACAGTGACACACAAGCATTCTACAGAAAGAATTGCTTTTTCTGAATTATTTTTTACACTTTCTGTCCTCAGATAAGTTCCTAAAAAGCAAAACCAAAACTTCAGCCTCCTCAACTTAAAAACAGAACATTAGCCAATTACAAGAAACACTGGCAAAATAAGATGACACTGATTGAGAGGATCCTTAGAAGACTCAAGTATCTTTTGAGTAGGAAGCTGAATCTGGTTTGGAAGCTGTAGCTAAAAATGACACATTCTTCCTTGTCTTGCATGACGTGGGGCTCTCTCAGACTGATAGGCAAAGACTGCTCAGCTGTTTGTTCACAGGAATTGGATAAGGAAGAAATATGATCTTACATTTATGGGAACCGGCTATCAAATCTGGTTCCTGTTCAGGAACAATGTAATCCAGATTCTTGGGTCTAAAGAAACATGCAAATAAATCTGTTAGTGACGGGGAGGCAGGCCCCCTGAACAGCCGCACATTTTCCAAGCATACATTTCTGACTGGGAGGTAAATAAGGGCCTACAAAGCCACCCTTACAATTTCCCCCTCCAATCAGACTATACTTCTTATTACACTAAAGGGATACATTGCTGCTTCAACCCTTTCCCCATACCCACTCACTCCAAGTGCTGCTCATGAATACACGCTTCTTTGTTGGCCTGTCGGAACTCATGCAGCTCAGCAAAGTATTGGTCAGATTTTTCTGCTACTGAAGAGTTTGTATCTAGGAGCCCTGAGAGTGCCAAGGAAAGAGAACAGTTCAAGGATTTAGTGAATTTGGGAAAGCACCAAAGCAAGCCTCATGCAAAACAGTCAAAATAACCAAAGGTATGAAGCACCAAAATAAGATGAGCACACCATCATATCAAGCCAGAGATTTACTGTGTTTTAACTCCCTCACTGCATTCACTCATTTTGGTTTCTTGGTATCCCCTCTGACCCCACTCAGCTTTGAAACTACCATCACATGCATACCTTCCACAGATCACCTTGCACAGACTGACTGCCTAAAGATATTTCCACTAAAGCCAACAAATGCCATTAGCAAACAGTATTCAGGCTTATAAGTGGTTTAGGATGCACCTATCAAGTTCTTCCCAAAGTTTTCAAGATCCTGGATTCCTGCATCACTGCCACTTCACCATTCCAGGGAAGCACAGATCACCTCTGGGTGTCTGAATGGCTTCTGACAAAACTGCAGCTCCTCTGCCAAGATGTGTGCTTTAGGTCTGCTGTCTGTCACACCCCAACTTAATGGAGACATAAACTGTTTTTTAACTCTTCAGATTACCACATCACACTGAGAGCTTTGCTTCAGGTTTAGGATTCACCTGCAATCCAGTCATACCCCAGGAAAGGGCGCACGGACCAGCTGCTCATGGGCATGGTATACTCTTCAGGGTCAGACTGGAAAGTCACATGACGAGCTTCCTTCTGGGAAGAAAATAATTCAGAAAGACTTCCTACACATCTCGCAGGACGTTCAAAGGTCTAGTGCAGGACATAACTGGCAGCTGCTAAAACAGGACAGCTGAGGCTTAGTTTGAGGCTGGAAACTATCTATGCCTCTACCGGTAATTTGCTCACCAGCTCTCTGTCTTCTCAATTCATAAAACAGAAAGAGGAGGCAAGTGACTTCCCCAGGCTAAGACAGTATTTTTCAGAGCTTTGAACAAAATGCATCCCACATTCCCAAACATCATGCCACCTGCACTGCCCTGGAGGATGCTCAATGGAACAGCCTGCCCTTCATGCTTAAGGAAACAGCCTAAATAGCAGCAGCACTGCACCAGACTGCTCTGCTGGAACATATGAATCACATATACAAATGACAAGGAGTCTTGCAGTGAAGTGCTACATTTTTCTGGTCTTCGGTTCAAGAGCTAAGGAAAGCAAGGGCTGAACAAACTGCCAACAGCCCTTGGCTGCTAAGGCTGAAAACAGTTTTGACCCCAACTTCCAATTTACATAGTAGGAACAGGGCAAGTAATGTTCTCCTGACTCTTTCTCCCCATCCTTCTGTTGAGTTACGAAAATGAGGAAAGCATTGGTTTCACCATTTACCTTCAACTGTTTGGACTGAGATGTCAGCAAGATTGATTTAGGGATTACGGGCTCTCTAACGGCCACATGCTGCTTGCTGGTCTCTTCACTTTGTATTTTGCTCAGTGATGGGTCCAGATGACCCTTAAGCTTTTTTTCCTCATGGAAACCATGTAGGGAAGTGGCCTGTTTTCTGTTCTCTTCATGTCCCAGAAGGAAGGATTCTTTTTCCGGACTTCCTTGAGCATGGCCATCCTTATCCACTCCAGAGGTTTCACTGCTACACACAGTGACAGCACACACTGGCATAAAATTCTTCTCTTTTCCAGGAAAGCTGGAATCCAAATCTACTGCTTCCTGCACTTTCGCTTGTTGTTGCTGAAGCACCCTGTCATTGCTGCTGTGTTTAAGAGATGAACAGAGGGCTGCCCTGGCTGCATAAGCTCCAGGTTCCACAGACACCATTTCAGGGTCATCTGTAGACTTCGCAGCATCAACCTGATTTTCCTCCTGTAAGGACAGGGACTCTTATATCACATGCCATCATTTAGATTACAAATAGCTTTCATTAGGACATTTCATTCAGTGAGAGAACATCAACCACTCATTCTAGTTTGCTGACCCCTTTAAATTCCCGTGGGCAAAAACCTCAACATTTTAATATTGTTCATAAGACCTTATTAAGTGTTTGGAGAAGATAAGAAAGAGGTCCACTTCTCGCTAAATGCAGCTTTCCCAATTCAAGGAACAGCTGGAACTGTCAAGGAAGAAATAAAAGGATTATGTTCCACAATGTTCATTCCTATCTGAGAAACCTACATTTCTTAGGCAGGAAATGATCTCTGAACCCTTTGGAAGGAGAACATACTTGATATCATAAGATAAACAATAAACAAAACTCTAGCTGCTTTTTTAATAGATACCATGTTCCACTTTCTACCAGCTCCTCCATGTCCACATGTCTCCTTTGCCACACCACTCCACAGGCAGAGCTGCTGCCTACCATACAAGGCCCACTGGCTTCCCAGCACCTCTAACACAGACACAACACATACCCCTCTCTTGGGCAAGGGGACAGATCTTTCAGTAGCTGTTCTATCATGACGAGATGCTGGAAAGGGTGGTTTGCTGGGAAATCTTTTTCTAATCTCTTCCTGCTTCATTCTGAGCCTTTGTAGAAGGTCCTGGTTGGCCTGACGCAGCCTCTTCAGGTGCTCTAAATCCATCCTATGAAAATATTTTCCTGTAAAGCCAGAGGAAAGGTGAACTACATAAATAGAAACATTAAGCAAAGCAGCAGATTCAGGAGAAACCACTTTCAGGGGACTTTTTATAAAGAAGACTTAGAGCTGTTGGAATGTTGGGAAGAGCTGATCATCGCTTCTGAGAAATAAGCCAGAACTCTTTACACCAAGAACTAGCACTATGACAAACTTCTCTTCCCTGTACTGTCCCCTGTACTTTGAAGTACTGTCAAATGTTTTGTACCCAGAAACTCATAGCTGACTAAATAGACAAGATATTCTTTACAGAGGAAACAGTAAGCATGGAAAAAGTCACATCAAAAAGCCAAATAAGAGACATTTGAATCAAAAGCTGATATTTAGGACAATCTTATATAATTCTGCTTTAATGTTCTTCTTAAGCACCAAAATTTGTTTTGTGATAATACTGGGATGCTCATAAGTTCAAAATATTAATAAAGAATGTGAATGTATTTACTACACCCAAAATAAATATTGAGTCAAAACTGTCCTCCACATTCCCCAGGCAGGAAGACTCCAAAATGCCCAATTCTGACTCAGGACTAAGGCTCAGATAATTCCAGTCCCACACATTAATCACTACATGTTACTGTCCTTATATAAGCAGAGGCGTGGGGAGGGAAGGAGTTTAAATAAAACCCCACAAAACCAAAAGACACTTAGTTTGACTGGAAAGCTGTCATGCTGTTCAACACGCTCACAAAATCACAAGCTCCTCTACATTTGCAGAAAGTGTTCTTTCAAGTAAACCGAAACAAAACCCCAAACTTCTTTTGGTTAGAGTGACCAATTATGTTCTCTAGTAAAACCATGTGCTGCTTAGGGCTTTTTGTCTTGAAAGAGCCCTAAACCCTTCCCCACAACTCATCAGATTTGTTTTTGTGTCTGCTACCTTGGTGACTGGACACAAGGAATCCAATGCATATGCTGTACAACAGCACCAGCAGGAAAGTAGAGCAGTGCTAACAATCAAGTAACTACAACGTATCTTTTTGTTACAAGAAATAACTGAGAGGTGCACTGCCAGACTATTTCTATTTTATAATAGAAATCTCAGTCTTGAGGCACTATATTTTATATTATTTGAACAAAACAGAAGTTCTCAAAGTAATCACAGGACAAAGCTAACGGCATCCTTTCATCATTGCTCATCGGAAAGCAAATACAATGAAAATAACTTTAGTCAAGGGACTTTCTAGAAGGGTTTTACCAGATGAGATCCACTCTTAGCATAATCTACAAAAGGCTGTAAATCCTTCATGCTCAACCTCAGAGGCTGAAGGTTATGAAACTGCTTTAGTCCAAATGCTTTGTGAAAAGGAGCTTAGCACCCTTAAGTTAAAAATTAATAATGACTTTTTGGGAGCTAAAAACTCAATTCTAAAAAAAAGCTGTCCAACACCTACGTAGAACTGGTTCGGCCCTCCCATGCCCATGCAGAAGGGGAGACGGCCCTGGACATTACAAACATTTCCCTTCTCTTCAAGAGGCGAGTCTGGCAGCCGAGAGAGAACTGGCAACCCCTGCCTCCCGAGCACGGCGCGGGGAGCGTGCGAGCCTCACCAGGCCAAGCGGCAGCCGGGCTGCGGACGTGCAAACTCCCCACACTCTCCCCTCGCTGACTCCGCGTTTTCAGGCCCACCTGCGCCGCACCCC
>NW_010158510.1:0-39655 GCF_000695765.1 Mesitornis unicolor
TTCCAACTCCTAAATATTCTGTGATTCTGTGTGACACAGAAGTTTGCATGACACAATACTAAAAGCAAAATTTCTTTGGAAACTTACCCAAAAATTAAAATGAGACCAGGAAGTTGGAATATTTTTTATTGCTTACTTTACTAAATGGCCCCACCTTCTATGATTTTAAAATCATGTGAACTTATTTCAAAAAGTAAATTATCAGAGAAATAACTGTATTTGATGAAGTAGTTAATTAAACATGCTTACACACTTTCATCTGCTGAATAAAAACCTGAATAGAAATTCAGTTACTAATCAGTACATAACAGCAGCTTCATTTTAGAAGAAATTCCCAATAATAATTCAGTTTCACATTTTTTTTAAAGTAGTTCAGTTATTCAACTTATTAAAAGTAATGTTCTTTCTCTTCCTTTCATTGTGCAAGAATAATATTCAGAATTAAAAGCTACCTCTTGCGCAAAGAAGCTAACTGGCTTTGTTTCAGTAATGAATAAACTGTACAGGTAAAATCTCTATGAAGAACGTAAGTATCTGAACTAACTTATTAGTGTTATTTAAAATCTGAGGAGAGTAAAATAATACTATCGCAGATCCACTTAGGAAATCCTATCCACATAGGATTAGTTACAACTAAGCTAAGATGTTGTAGGACCAATATAGGGAATTTGAAAGAAAAATGCCTCATTATCCTTTATAGGAGTCAAGATTGAGCACTTCATACAATGGTTCAGTTCATCTACCCTGGGCCAGGAACAAAGGGAGTTATCTAAACTTATCAAGAAACATAAAATTTGGGCAGAAAAATACGGACAAAAGAATTATTGGTTTTTTCCATGCCCGCCTTCCCCCCCCTTTTTTAATATATGTAATGTAGAATAGATAAACACTTTAGAGAAGTCTCTGTCACTACACTTTTACACCAGTCTGAGGACCCAAGGCAGTGGTGGGGAAAAAAATATCAAAAAACCAAAGAATTTAGTAATAGACTTTTTTTTTTTTGCAGAAGGCCTGACTGTTGGACAGAGTGCTGCAACCAGGTGTGCACTCCAAGCAGGGAGAAAAATCATAGGGTTCCACTCTGAAAGCATTGAAGACTTGGTTTTTCCAGCTGAAAATGTAGTCTTCTGAGAGACTAGCTTATAGGTCAAAGAAGTAGCTTATTCTGAAATTATAACAGTTATGGATTCTTGAAAACTTGCAGAAAGCCAGCAGCTACAGCAAAAAAGTTGTTTTGGTTTTTTTTGGGGGGGGAAGAAAAAAAACTTTAAAAACGCACAAAACTATAGGAAAAAAATTATTTTAGTTTATTTTACTAGCCAAAGTCTAACAAGAGGTTATTGGACATGTTCTGAAGATGGTAGTATAACTTCAGAAATGGTGTACACAGAAAAGCATTTCTACTTCTAAACCACATTTTCCCCCCTAATTAGAAGTCTTTTAAACTTTGCTTTGAGGCTGAAAATTTCAAAGTCAGTTGGAATAACTGGAAATGCCAAAATTGCAGAACAAAACCATATCTCAGTAGACTGATAATTAATTTACTTCTTGATCACTAAACAGCATAAGAAGAATTCATTAATATGACATCCCTTTGTAGTTACCAGTCAATTTTATAATGAAGAGCTACATTAACTCCACCTCAATACACAACTATCAGCATAAAAATTACACCAGAATTCTGGGTTAAATCATCATCTCTAAGGTGAACTTCAGAGGAAGAAAACAGCAGAAAGAAGTAAGGTAAGTAACTCCTTTATAGTCAGTCAAGAGCGTAGGTCTTAAAGAACTAAGCATTTAAAATAAGAAATGTGTATAGTTTAACTAAGAAGAGACATAGCCTGAACGTCTGGCACTCACAAGAGTTCACTGCTGAGGAGATTTCTATGGTTTTCAAGAAACATAGAAAGTTATCTATGTTTCCAAGACAAGGAAGTACACTCCGCTTCAGCTGAATAATGACTGAATAATGAAGTTTCAGGTTGGACTGTTTAACAACCAATCCATTACAAGTCCAATTTGGGACCTGTACTAAGAAGGATGTAAGGAAAGAAACATACTATGCAGACCAAACCAAACTTCATTTAAGTGAAAGTTTCTTTAATAAAAAAATTGTTTTATGTTTTTGTTTTAGTAACATTCAGTTTAATATTGGCACTCTTCTGCCACACCAGACAACACTACTGTGAAGCGCACTTTTATGCTGTTTCTTCTCAACAACACAGAAGAATTTCAGGTGAAATTTTTCTCGGGTATTAAGAGTAAGAAAGCTGCTTGTGTAAGTACTTAAACACTCTTTTCTTCCTTTCATAAATTTCTTCAGCAGAAATTATGAAAACAAGAACAGCTTTTAATACCGTTTTCTAATGGAGCAGGCACAGATGACTCCAATCTGCTGTCATCTTGGTCATGACGCATGTGATTAGCAGCCAAACTGGCCCACTGTGATACCCAGCGTTTACTTGCAGAGGCAGTAGACCCTTCCTAAGGAAGAAAAAAAGCAGAAAATTTACAGCTGTTTGATAAAAAACATGTCCTCTTTCCAATTTCATCCTGAATAGACACTATTTTCCTGGAAGAAGTTGAAAAAGGAGTTTATTTCAATACATTTTAGAGTTACCAGCTCTACTATGGCAAGCAAAGCCAAAATCTATATAGTTGCAGAATCAGTACAGAATAAGTAGTATTTCCTAGCACAGTGAACTTTTAAACATCAGAACCTACACAAAATACATTAAGACATGTGCTTGTTTTAAAACTGGGTTATTTCAGTCCTCAGCTCAGAAGAGCAGGAAAAAAAATGGGGTGTGAGCGTGTGTGTGTGTTCAAAAAATTAAAAATGTGCTTCAGGAAGACAAGAAAGTGACATTTTACCAGTTTAGAAGACCCTCTTGTTCCGATGAAATACTGCATTTACTTCATTACAGAAAGAATACCTTAAGGACTAAAAGAGTAAAGTAACTTATGATGGAAAGGAAAGGAAGTTCAGATCATTTGTTTGGCCTAAACAAAAAAAAAAAAGCAAAGATTAGTTTTAAACCACCCTCCTGGGTAACAGTGAAGTCAATGTGATCAGTACCTGATCACGTTTTGCAGCTGACCTAGAAAGGAAATCAATTTACTTTCCTTTGAAACCTTGAAAATTTTTAAAATGCAAAAAAAGTAAATATAAAATTAAACCATCTTCTTATGTTGTGTCGTTATAGTATTGTAAGTATTTTTAAAAAACCCAAAACAAACCTGATTTCTAGATATAAAGTAATACTGCTGTTTTATCCAATATATTATAGTTTCTCTTGTTCACATCTCCAAAAAAAAGTCAACAGGCAACTGTCGATGGTATATACATGCACATGTGCGTGAACACATGGGACATACGCTATCAAAGGCTTTATAGAAGTTTTCCTAGTCTAATTTATTGGACTCAAAAGGCAAAGCACTGCAAATGACACAAGTCACTGCTCCACAGCTCCAAAGGAGTTACATAACCAAGGGCAAGTCAAATGAGAAATCGCAATTCAAGGTCAACAAAAGGGATAGGAAGGACAAGAAATACCAGTAACCTGTTTAACAAGGCAACCTGAAGGCCATTTCAAAGGTCAGCTGCAGCTCTGCTACCTGTTCAAATCTTGGCACTTGTATTCAAAATACCTACTGCCTTGGCCACTCTCAGATTCTAGTCTGAGACCAGGAACCAACTCTATAACTTTTATAAGGTTTATTCAGCAGAAATGGAATGGTGAACAATGTCACCCAGTGTATGATGACTTCTTTCAAATTAAAAGTTACTTAGGCATTTGAGAAGACTTGAATTTATGACCTTGAATTTCTCCTGATTGAGTGAATTACCCTAATTAATGCAAACAAGTGCAACATCACAAATCTCTTTCAGAATATTAAGTCAGAGATGCACCAAATCATTTGTTTGAACTATTAGACAAATTTCCACATTATGAACTCATTTCTAAGAATCAAAATGTAATAAAGTTCAAGTCTAATAGCAGCAAAGGAAGGCAATTAAATGTTTCTGTTATTTATGGGCATTTCTGAATACAGTGCAAGGGAAAGGGTGCCAGAAAATATTACAAAAACCTTATGCAAAAATATGCAGCATTTATGCATTGACAGCTGCTCCTGAAGTATCACTTTTCTTTCATATGCCTAAACTTTCTTTCTGCTATTTTCTGTCCATACTAGTGAACTCCCATCTTTAATAAAGCAATTAATAACAGCCAAATTCAAATATGATAGATGTCCCAATTAGCTTTGCTACAGAAAACTCCAACTAATTTCTTGTGTTCCACCTAACCCATTCCAGATACAGATACGATATGTAGCAGAAAGCTGAATTCCACTTCACAATAGACGAATATATTAAGACTTTGCAGATTAACTGTAGTAACACAACATGATAAATTACTTTTCTTTGAAAGTAATTACACTGCCAAAAAATGTTTTCTACATAGCAGGGGATGTAAATGCGTGTTTTGCCAACTCTCTCTATATAGCACAAACAACAAAGCAGTCTCTTTTGATAGTTTAAGCACATTGAAAAGGTGAAAGGTTTACAAAACATACATTTAAAAAGTCACATTCAGTTATCCTAATATTCTTCCTATAATCCATATCAATTTGCATCTTACAGGCTCTCAAATAAGCAATCCTTCATATCTTCTCCTGAATACCAGGAGGAATTCCCCAGTCTTTCAAAAAAGCTGAGTTTACGCAAGAGATATCAGCCTTTTAGCTTCATGTTAAACCTCCCTTCTCTTATGGTTACCACATATTCAAACTAAATTAGAGTAATAGATCTTCAGAAAAATTCTGTGGACTTCTTATTCAGCCTGAAGATTTAGTGCTTCAGGCTCTACACCTGAAAAAACCACACAGCACACACACAACACCTGGAAGCATCTCCAACACTTGGCATTTCAGAGCAAAATAATAATTTTTT
Organism: Mesitornis unicolor; assembly: GCF_000695765.1. Classification (NCBI taxonomy): domain Eukaryota; kingdom Metazoa; phylum Chordata; class Aves; order Mesitornithiformes; family Mesitornithidae; genus Mesitornis; species Mesitornis unicolor. The sequence goes on from NW_010158510.1 coordinate 4,955, forward strand.
AAACATAAATTTCTACAAGCGGAATTTAAAAAAAAAAGCACCTTTTCAGACACATACTTCAGTCATCTCATGTTGTAAGAACCATACTATGCCATCCTTTCATAAACTGAAGTGCCAACTTGAAAGGAGTTCTTTTAGTCCTTTCCCCTTCCACCTGCTTCATAAGCATATTCCTCCAGGCTTGATGATCTCTTTCCAGTTTTCTATACTCACTTTATTTATAGCCAATGTTTTCACATTTGTTCCTGGAAGAATACTGACGTCTATCTCAAACAGTTCTTTCTTTTTCCTTCTGTTCCATTTACTCTACTTACAGCAAAACCCAGCAATCATACCCATCTCAGCTACTACTTTGCCAGACTAAATGAATTGTTATCAGTCTCTGTTCTTGTAAGGTAAATCTCTATTCCCTTAATAAACTGAGCAGAGCTCTTTGTACTTTCTCGAGCCTGGTACTCACCCTTCTTAACCAAGTGGTAACAATTCTAGTGCCAGTATTTCAGAGGAAGTTTCACCAATGCTTCCTACCATGGTGACAACACATTTTCCAGAGTAGCTAAAGTTCATATTTGCCTTTTCACAGCCATATCACATTGGTGACACAATCATCCTGCGTTTCAGTACAACATCCAAGTTCAAACACAAAGCAAGTATCAAACTTCAGATTGAATGGTTTGCTTTACAGAAGGATAGGAAATAAGTGTAATTAGAGCAGAAAAACAAAAGGAAATACAGCCGCTAAATACATACAGCAGTTCTCCACTTCTACGAAGCAATACAGCAAATATTTACATGAATAGTTATTCAGTTTCAGAATGTCAGTGGTATTATTTATTTTATCTTCAGTGGGAAAGACATGAAATGGGCATTCAAAGCATGAAAAGGAACATTGTAGTGAATGGCACTGATGACCCTGCAGATGCAAAGCCAGGTTTCTAATTGTGCTGCAGTCTTAAAAATATTTTTTAAAATCCCCACAGACAAAAAAACCCTACAGGTATATCCTTCAGAAGCACATCAAAGGCAATGTTGATAAACTATGCAGATGACTTAAGAACTGTGGTTAGCATATCATAACTGGCCACTGAAAGTCAAATGGAAGCTGGATGGATAAACAATAGCTCAAATGTCTGAAGTATTTTTTATTAATCAAGCTCAGACAGTAATAAATAATAACAGCAGCAATAATAATATTCTCTTTGTTCTCTATCTTATTTAATTTTTGTTCTTAAATTACACTTACCTTGGTTGGCAAGTGGCAGCTTATAATATAGAAAATAAAAACATTTAAATATTTGAAATAAATGAATTTTGTATTTTTACTGCCTAATCTTTAATCAATTAAAAGGCAAGAATCAGTGCATGCAGGCTGAATCCAACTCTGTCAGACATTCACTCTGCTTTTTATTTAGTCTCATGACATACACCACACCAAAGTGCCAAAGTTTGTCGTATCAAAGGAAAATATGAGAATTTATTTATAAGAAAAGCAATTTTTAGGACCTTTCCAAGCACATTATTCATGATACTTCACAAGTCCTGTGAAGTTAAGATACTTAAGTTCAGAATAACCTTTCAACCCCAAAACAATTTTTACAAAATCATCATAATTTCCCAAGCCATCTTTACCATCTTCCTGAACTGAAATATCTTAAGATTTTCTTTTCTGCTTCTTCTATGGCAATCATGTTCTATATTTGCCTCATTCTGTTAAATCTTTAGGTACAACTGTGATGGACAGCTGGAACACGGTTCACCCACAATCTGAGTGGATACAAGCCTGGAACACTGAACTACCTGAGGTTACCTGGCTATTTAGCCAAGATGTTAAATGAAGTTTAACAACTGCAGCTCAGGAAGGCAGTAAGTCTTCCAAAAACCACAAACAGAAAAGTTTGTATATAATGAGAACATGATACCCATGTACTTTGCAAATCAAACACATTTGCCTCTCCCCTTCCTAATGGTAAAACAAACTGACCATAAGTTTTGGTAATAAGACTTCAAATGCTACAATCTTCTCTAAATAGTTATTGTCATGACTGCTTTCTCATGATGATATTACAAAATACACCTCTTTTTCTGAATTAGCTTCTCTTTTATGTCTAAGTACGTATCAACCAACTTGTATTTTTAACTTTCTCTGATAAGCTTTTATCCATCTTCATCTGTCCTCATCTCTTCTCACACAATTCTTGCTATATCCACATTGGCTATGTCAGTTTTACCTAATGAAAAATATTTGTTCTTCCCCTGTCATGCCTCCTAATAATCTTGCAAATGAAGACTATGCCAAATAACTCATTCCCTTCCCAATACACAAAGACCTTTTTATTTAGCAAAGAATCCACACTAATAAAAAGACATAATTTCAACCTAAAATCAAAGTGAGTTTTCGTATGCCATAGCCAAGGATTCTTAAACCTGTTCTATGATTGCAGAAGTCTCAGTCTTCTAAAATCAAACCCTGTTATTTGCAAAACATGACACCTGGAATACTCAATTATGGTCATAAAATAAATAATATATTATTCTGCCGCTTATGTAATTATAGAAATGAAAAAATACCAATAATTTTAGTAATGTTGAAAACTGATATGGCACAAAAGAGCTGAATGCTGCAAAAGGTATGAAAAAGAGAGAGAAAGACTGTGGTTATAGATCCATCCATGCAAAGAAGCAAGGGGAAAGGCAAAGTCTGTCAAATTCTTCCATACGAATGCCCTTGCTGTATGGCCATAATTTACTCAAAGCAGTAACCTCAGAGAAACTACTCAAAGATATGAATCTAGAAACAGTAACATACTTAGTGTATCAAGACTGCACAGCAGCTAAAATGCAACCATGAGAAAGCACATCTTCTCTAAGAGAAACAAATTCCTAGATAGTAAAACAGAAGTACTTGCATGGCAGTACTTGCATCAAAAAGTCATACTTTAAGCTCTTGGCATATTCCAGAAAATTTGCTTATTTATAAAGTTTGTTAATTACAGGATCACAGTTTGCCATGGCAAGAAGAAGTGTGGTGTGCTTTGTTACTGTTACCAGATTAATCCTGCTCCAGTGTGGGCCCGTTCTGTTCCCAACATATTTCAAGTTCTAGTTTATCCATCACGATGATACTGAATGATTCTCAAGATTTTAATATGAAATGTGATTCACATCTAGCTTGTGTCCATATTCTGACTTTATATATATGAAGAACAGGCATTTTCGTTTGCCTAATCTTTTACCAACTGCTTAAATTATACTGCTTCTGAGACAACTAACATAAATGACGTCTTATGAGTGGCATTTCACTTGAGAACTCAAGCTGTGAATGTAAAATCCTGAAGTTCTCTGGCTTCAGAAAAAAAACCTGAATGACCTTAATGATTCTGTACGTATTATCCATCAGTTTTTTCCTTGCTGACGTAGTATTGCACATTAAATGCATACACCCAATTTCTGAATTTTAATACAGTTACTTGCTTTGGGCTATAAAGCATAAAGAGCTTTTCCTTGGTTCTGCCGCATAACTTACATGAAGTGTATATATAGTGTATGTATCATGTTGCAAGGAAGCTCCTGCCACATTTCCAGTACATTGGTGTTAGTGCACATAGAAAAGCAGCAAAGTTTAAAACACCTCCACAATGTAATGTACCTATTTCTGACAGGTAATGCAATAAAGGCCTAAGAAAAATAAAATACTTATAGATCTAAGCTAAAATTTTCTAGGCAAGGTTTTGTTTGCTGTTTAACACTTACTGGTCAGTTATTAGTGCTCTCTCTTATTGGAAGAAAAAAGATGACCATCAAAAATTAAATTCTACCTCTGTGTCAAGAAATCCAGTTGTACTCAGTGGTCTTTTTTCTTCCAGCACTACTGTAGCAGAATTTATAGCCCAATCTTTTACTAAATCTTTCTGGTTCTCGTTGATAACAGGCCTATTATAATCCTGGCTGTCATCCACTCCAAACACCTGAAAATGAAACAAACCATTACATACATTAACCCAATTCCATCCTGATACAATGTTCAATGTTAATGGATGGATGGTGGCATGCTGGAGAGTGAGCTTAAATAGTTTTTACTGTATTATGCTTATCTGTCATCTTGGTGAAATCTACAAAATAAATAGAAGAAATGACTACACCAATTTAAAAAGGAGCAGAAGTCTATGTCAGCACTGTGAAAATTCAAAGAACTTCTAGTTGGAATGGTCAGACATGAAAAAATGACACTTTGATGAAAAAACCAAAAGGAAAAGCCAAAGTAATTATGAAAACCATCTTACAGTCCATTTCCCAATTAAGGAAAAAACCAATCACTGAAACCATCAAATTTTCAGATTTTGCCATTATCTAGAGAAAACAAGAAATACAAATGCTTACATCTGCTACTAACATGCTTATTGAATTATTTCTCTAAAACAAAACAAAGCAAAAATTTCAGTTTTCCATTTGTCAGGGACTTTGCAGATGATGTTAGAAGTCCTCCAGGTCTCACAAGCCATGTAGACTCATCTCATTCCAGATGCCACTTGCCACAGTTGTTTCACTACACTGTGGATAGTATTTTGTAATCTTGGAAACATATAATTTATAAAATACACAAGTTTCTGCCTAAGAAACGATAAAGTCACTACTAAGGATTTGGACATTAAAAAAAATTACAGAATAAAAATGGAAAAACTCCACAGACATTAAAATTGGCAGCTAAAAAGAAACTGCAACATCAAAAACTGTTTTATCTTAGAGAAAGATAAAGAAAAGGAAAGAAGGAAATGACCTTCACAGATGTTATAATTCTGTAAAACAAATTACTAGTGCAAAAGAGAAAAAGATATACAGAATTATTTCTCCCCTCCTGAACTGTTTTGTAATTCAGTTTTGCACAGTAAAGGTAGAGGATCAGTTTATTAAAATTCTGAATATTCATGTATTTAAAATGGATTCACCACTAGATGGCCACAAACCGTAATTTTTTAGACGCAGATTAAAAAAAAATAAAAAAATAAAACGAAACAACAAAGTGCCCTGTCATTCAACTCCTGCTTATGCTCTTCTAAATGTCCAGAAAGTTGTTGTGGCATTCACACATTTATAACTGAGGAAGCTCTTACAAATGCATTGGATCCGTATTTTGCTTTTGTGCAAAAAGCCTGCTTTCTGCAGTTGTAAAATTCAGGAAACAGTCCCTAATTTTCAATTAATACATAAAACAAGTCTAGATACACCTATGCAGCAGTTGCTTAAGAGTATTTAATAAATACTTATTTTCTTTAAAAAAGTGCGATAGAGCCTAAGTTTTCTCTTTAATGATATACTTTTGATTTGTACATTGTAGCAATTTTTGAAGATACAAATCAGTTATCATCCACTGCCTTTCTCTGAATATATCACTATTCTGCAGCCACATCTTCCCTTATTTAATGTAGTTCCATTGTACTAAGTTTTATGTGTTCTTCTATGTGAAAGGAAACTCTGATTTTATCGCAAAATCACCTGAAGGAAAACACTTTCCTATCTAACCAGGACTACAGGAGTAAACTGTTGCCTGCAACTTGCTTCATGTTATCTGGTGGCACATTCACTTACCATGGCAAATTTCTTTACTCGTATCACAAAGAGCAGCACCTAAGGCAGCTCCCTTTCAGTCTTATCTTTTCTAGCACTCAAGTCCTATTTAAGCAAATTTTGCTATTCTTCTATTACTGAGATTACTGCAAAACTACATTTGAATATTGCTTATTTTTTCTGTAAAAGTTAATACAGGTAGCAATAAGATCCAAGTAATACATTTACCTCCTAATAATACTGCTAATGATCCCTCTGTATAAATATGGTGGTGATAACACAGGCCAGAAAAGATAAGCATAATATTTGGGGACACTATTATTAGAAAGAAAGGGAAAGGATCTTCTTCAATAAATGTGTATTTTTGCACTATGCATTCATTCTACATCCTGGAGGATTGGTATGGGCGTGCACCTGCCCTGTCAAAGCTCCACCTGTTACACAACTGCAAAGCTCCTTCCTCCTCTCAGCAAGAAAGAAGAGATTTCATGCAAGTGTGACGTAGCCCAAAGACTATATTTCAGAATTGCGATATAGAAAACCCTTTGAAAACAAAGCCATTAATACATAATCAAGACTTTAAATATGAAAACTATGCAAAAGATGATTCAAAATCATTTACGGGAAGCCTACGAGATGAGATAACCAAACAACAAAAATCCTGAGGAAATGCTGATGACACCTATTGCTGCATCTATTACCTATTTATACAAAGAGACTGAAGTTTCTTTCAGTAAAGCTTCTGTATGTCAGAAGCAGCAGTTAGAGCTTTAAACAGAAGCAGCTACCATCTGTACTTTGATTAACTGTGTTTTGGGGAAGAAAAATATGTAGCCAGGTTCAGACGCAGTGAGCTTTTTGAAAAAATGAGAAAAAATGCCTTTTTAAATTTTATTTTTGATAAAGGAAGTAAAGGGAGTCTGTGTATTCACATTTATGACTTCAAGAACTTTCCGAACAAACTCAAATGGCACATATCCAGCACACAGCTGTCAATGAAAAAAAGAATTTTCCCAAATCTTTCACACTTTTTATAATGCTGTAAACAATGAGGACTTTAACAAAATTTTGACAAAGGCTGGACCCTGGAGTTCCCTTCCAACCTGGTATTCTGTGATTCTATGCAAATCATGATCTTGCATTTTTGGAGAAAGTCTGGGGTATTGTGAGCAATTTGTTTATTTTTTAACTTAAGTAGCTGTATGTATCTGAAAGAAAACAAGTCATAGAAATATTTTTTAAAAAAACACAAGATATTATAGCTGGCTTTTTAAACAGATGTAATTTAAAAATGAAACTACCACAGAAAGCAATTCCTAAGCTAACAGTTTCCTATAAGCAATAATGCTAAAAAGTTAAACTTTTCTGCCCTGGTCTGTCCTATTATTGTTTATTTTTATGAAATGAGATTTTAGCTGAAAGACTAGATTATTTCATCCTGAATGATTCAAGTTTCATAAAGTTACAAAACAAAAAACAGAATAATAATTTTCACAGAATCCCTGAAATCTGACTGACGGGGGGGAAAAAAATCTAAGCACTAAACCAACCTGCACCATTACATGGGGCTCCTGCAGGGTCTCCACCACATGGCTGTAATAGTGGAACTGTCGGAAACATTGCATAAAATGTGGTGGTGGTGTTTAAAAATAACTACCTTATTGTTATTTCATGCTTCATAACTTCCATTGCAAATCAGGATGCTTTGAACGGCAAGGGAATGACAAAAACAACACTGCTGTAGAAAGTCAAGCCCCATTTATGAGATGTGACATAATTTTGTTTAACCTTCACTCCAGCTGACCTCTTAAGCAAACAGATTAACAGGTGATTGACAAACTGCATCCAGTTTTGGTCCCCTAGTACATGAGGGACTTTGTCTAACTGGAGGGAGCTCAGTACTGGAGCACTTTCTCTGTGGGGATAGTCTGGGGAAGCTGGATCTGCTCAGCTTGGAGAAGGCAACGCTTTGGGGTGCCTAACTGCAGCCTGCCATACCTATGGGCAGCATATCAAGATGACAGGCAGGCTCTTCACAATGGAGCACGGCAGGAGGGCAAGGGATAACTCATGTGAGTTGAAACAAGATAGGTTTGGACAGGATATAAAGAAAAGCTTTTTCACACTGAGGACAGTCAAGCAAGGTTGTCCAGTCTGTCCTTGTAGAGTGTGAAGACCCAAAGTCCTGGGCACCCTGTCTGACCCCAGAGCTGGCCCTGCTCTGAGCTGGGGGTTGGACTGGAGACCTCCTAAGGTCCTTTCCAGCTTACATGATAATATGACACTTAGTCCCAAAGCATCATGATGTTACTTGCTGGAATGCAAAGTACAGAGGCAAACTACAAAATTACTGACAGCAAAACAATTCCACCTTGATGTAGAAATTAATAAATTCCATCTCTTTATCCCAGCAACAGTTTTTCCAATATTGTAACTGAGAATGTAACTTTATCTACAGAAAACACTAATTAAAAAAATTCTTTATCCAATAACAAACAGGAATTAACACAATTTACATAATGCAACACACACAAGATTCAATCATTTAAAGAAGTACTGGCATATTTTTGGAGACAGCATGAGTTACAGGACCAAGCCTGAGCACATGCCCTGTCCTCTTCTGCAAGGGCTAATTTTGTCAAAAGCAGAGTAATCTGTTTTGGCAGTCCACGTGCATGTCTCTGTGAAAACAGTTCATGACTCAGGGCACACCTGCTTGTCACAATGGCTGAAACACAGCTTGAACTCAAGCTAGCTTCTTTTGGTAATTTTGAGCTTCTCAAGTTTCCCCAACAATCGTACTGCTGTAGTCATAACATAAAGGATATGTAGTAACTATTCATAAGATTAACAGAAAACCAACAAATAAATAATAAGGATTCTAGTTGCCAGAGGGCTATAACTAGGAACCTAGCCATTAATGACGGCATTTGTAAACTGAAAGTATTAGAATAATTGATAATAATTAGATTCTAACAACAGTTACAGTGACAATCTGGAGACACCTTTGAAAAGGAAGACGACTTAAATTCATTTCAGTGCAAGTAATCTGTATACAAGGAGCAGAACAAAATTCAAAGACAAGAAGGGATATTCAAAGAACTTGGGAAAAGGGAATTCAAAAATTAGTGGTTAAAAACGTAAGCTAAATCAAAGCGGAGCACAGGTAAGGCACAAGGGGTTGTACGGTAGACTGCATTAAAGACAGGGCCATGGCAAAATAAAACAAGAAGCAAGTGATTAAATTTGAAATAAGGTATTTGCCATTATAAAGTGATGGGAACGTAAATTATAATAGCAATTATACTTCATAACTTTTTAGGGGAAAAGAAGATGAAGAGTATATTTGATTGTCAGTGATGTCAAATAAAAGTAAATTTCAGAAACTAAGCTGTGAACTGATACAGTCAGACCAGCAAGAAAAGGGAAAAAAAAAACAGGGAAGAGACATGAATTTGGAAACACATGCAAGATTTGGACAGAGTTTGGATGCATTAAGCAAGAAGAAGAAAGTGTAAATAAGCCACACTCAGAGGATGCTTGATTGACGGGAACAGAGGATTCCAGAGAGCAGGGAGAAGGAAGCAGCTTCAGATCCATATTACAGATCATCCTGGCAATGCTGCGCTTTATGTTCAGACTGAGCTCCTCATAATTCTTCCCAAGAAGGTAGTCCAGACATTCATTATATACAGTAAATCGGTTGTTAAAGGTCAGAGTTACTGAGCAGATAGAAAAGATAAAAGGCAAACATTTTCTTCCCACCTTTAAGAACTGTGATGAGCCAGCGCACAATGCCTAATCGCTACTGCATGAACTGTGTTTAACCAAGTTGCTTCTGAGAAGTACAATTTTAATAGATTTTGCTTGTTCTTGGCAGCTTTCCCAGGCAAAGAGACTGTGTTCTGGGCAGGGTGTATCTCATGAATAGCCATGGATCTTCACAGAAGCTGTTTATGTCATTTTAACTATATACTGAAGATACAGAATCACACGCAAGACACTGTGGCATAAAAAAGTTACGTAAGCAAATAAAAAGCATAAACATGCCAACTCTAATAAGTTCCTTTTACCAGACACCAGTTACCTATTTACATGCATACATATTTTGTACCAGTTTGCTACAGCGAAGAATTTCTAACTCAAAAGGAAACTAAGTTTAGAGACTGTCATACTTCTCCCTTCAGAAGAAAAAAAGATTACAAACATCCTCTGAACACCTGACAAAATTTATATGGTCAGATGATTTGATAGGCTTCAACTGTTCTACTGCTTTTTCAGCACAGTATTCATAAAATACAGTCATTCTGCAATCAAGGCACTCTGTGGGCATTCTTTCTAGAACAAATCGCTGAAGCAATGGCAAAGGCAAACAAACCCAGAGGGTGTGAAGACAGAAGTCCTGAAAGTCATTTTCTAAAAAGAGGGATATCATCACCGTTTTGGTTCCTTAAACAGTCATTGAAACACACCAAGATTTTTCTTCCTCCTAACTTACTCTCTTGCTCATTGATTCTTTACAGGAATTTTGTAACTCAATTCTGCAAAAATTTGCCAAGAGGAGTTTCATAACGTGTATGTTAACTCCACAACAATCAGTTATAATAAGATGTAGGTTAAGTATTGTAATGAAAAAACATTCCCCCCGCCCTACTTCACTTGCACTTTAAATATGTTTTCGAATTAACATAGTTTTAATAAAAGAACATACATTTTCTAATAAACCTTGCAGATCTTAAAAAAAATGTTTTGATTTGGTATCTATCTCCATGTTTTAAAATCAATCCTTGCTCTGCATTGCACACTACAATTAATGGAAAACATCTGAATTAGTCTATACTTCTCACTGAACAGACATATACAAATGTAGCAATGTAATGCAATATCTACTTAAGATTTTGTCACTCTTACTTTCAAAATATTTAGCATAACATTAACTTGTCAGTCCACAACTCTTAATTTGGCAGTTGTTTTATGCTTAATACAATTTTCACACTATCTGCAAGATAAAACTTTTAAGGTTTGCAACAGAGAAGACAAGATCTGGTAAACAAGCTTTATGAACGCCTAAAGTAACAACACCACCACCACCACTCAAAAGTACACAGTCCTTGAAGTACACTTTAGCCAGTAACATAATAGGGTATGACCAGACATACCCTGGGGGCAAAAAGAGGAAGGAGATTCCATTTTATTATAATTGCCTTTCAGAACAGATTCCCATTCATACACATACTCACAGAGAAATTAAAAAAAAAGTCAAACCAAACTGAAATATAACTATCACTGTAGCAGAAAGATGTAGAACATGAAAATGGAAACCCCTGTGTCTATATGACCACCAACACAGCTTTCCCTCCAAAATTATTAGGTATTCCAAATTTTTCAAGAGGAAAAAAGAGTCTCTTTCAGGACTGTGTCAATAGAACAATATTTTATGTATATACTTTGCATGGTATATAACCAAGTAAAATTAAAGATGACAGTGTGTATCAAAACCAAGTTTGTTACTATTATGGCCTACGTCTATAAACAAAGATTAAAATATGAGCTTTGCACTGAAAACAAAATCATTAAATGGTTACAATAGTTCTTTTTGAAGATGGCAGAAGGATGGACTCAGGTTTGATTTTGGTCTTTTTTTCAAGTTTTACTTCTGGTTGGGAATCAGTATGTTGATCTAAAATAAGTTTGGTGATGAAAAAAATCAATTACTTATCAGGAAATTTAAATGAGTACCACATAATTGAAGAAAACAATTTTGGGACCAAAGAAAACTTTATCTAAGCCCATTATTTTTAGATGCATATGAGCTGCTATAACATTCTAGATTCCCTAGAATACAGCCTCTGTTCTGTCCTTTCCCTTCCTTTCCCACATGTGCATAGAAGAGTTTAGGTCTGCTATAGTAAGTTCCACGAAGTACTTCAATTCAGAAATACCCTGAAATGAAACTGGCTGAAGAAAGAAAACATCAAAAAAAAACTTACACAAAACAAATAAAGAAGGAAGCCCCAAGAAAACCCCTGAAGAGCTTGCGGATTGAGTTGCTTTTTATTTGTCATAGCCTCACAATATTTAATATACCAAACACATCCAGAATTATTTGCCCATTCATTTATTAAATTTTATTACTTGCAGTATGTTGCTTTATTGAAAAAAGGAAACATTAGCCTGATAATTGCAGTCTTTTTATCTCAACAAAAAGGAAGATGAACTGCAGAAACATAATTTTTAATTTCTTCATCCACTGACAGACTTACCTTTTCTGTGGCCTAGGAAGACTTTTTAACCTGATAGGACTGCTGAGAACAACTTCCTTCCAACAGAACAGATTTGATTGTATAGAAGTTTATAATTCAATGCAAAATACAGAGCAACTGCAAAGTGTTAACGGGAGAAAGCACTGAACCTAAAGGGCAGAAAGCCTGGATGCAAAATGAATCCTGCAACTGTGTCCCATTTACTGTATTTTATGTGTCAAAAGTAACACTGAAAACATGTTCTAAATCAAATCAAGATCCTGAATTTGCTTTATTTAGTACTTAGTCCTTTGCTGTAACAATAGGAGTACTATACTGCTAGAAAGGGTTGTGGCTTTCTGAAGCTATTTGAGTACAGAATATTGTATGCCTGCTATGTTCAAGGCGGTCTTTATAGTATGTAAGAGCAGCTTTTTTCCTTTACACATTGATTAAATTGCTCCCAATGGTAATTTTAAAAAGAGCTCTACAAGTATGAAACAGCCAGCATCTATAATTCAATCATAACTTTCTTTCACGTTATTAACGTATTTATTTTCTAAAACTGCTTCCCTACTAACCTATTCATACTCCTCTCTGAATTCAAGGGACACTTGAACACCTGGAAGCAGAAACAGATTTGGCTAATGAAAGCACTTTTCAGAAGCAAGTCTTACTGCTATTTTTCAATTGTTCTCTATTTATCAAGAGCATTAAGACACAATCATACATTTATATTATAGAGAACAAATGAAAATTTGTAAGGAACACCATCGATCTTGCTTAGAATTTATATTTTGTAAACTAAAGGTGACAGAGGACCATACGGAAATCCATGATAGAATAAAAATGCAAGTAAACTAGTGACATAAGAGGAAAATGTACACTACATTTCCACACCAGGAATACTGGGAGTATTCACTCAGCCTCTGTATGTCAAAGAACGAACAGGATTTGAAAGAAATAATGTCAAGTAACTAAAAAATAAAACAAGTCAAAAGTCCTAGAACACGTTCTTTGGAGAAAATGTCAATAATACAAGATGGAGTTTGAGTCCTTGTGAAAAGCAGTCTCGCCAGGTGACTGACAAAGGAGAGAAGGCAGTTGCAGTGCTAGCAGTGAAGACTGCAACGGACTGCCACTGTAACCACTGTCTCTGCAATGGGAACTCTGACTAATGCTTCCATTCAGAAATATCATGAAATAAAATTTGCTTCAGCAAAATAAACAACTCGCCACCTAAGCCATAGCCTGTTTTCCTTCTGTGATAGTTTCATGTTTTGTCCTGGACATGTACATACGTTATGTGTATGTATTATATTTTAAAAATTGAAAACAACTACGGAATCTTATGATGACTGCTTCTCTGTCTCTTCCTAATGACATAGCCAGAGATTTCTCCTGACTTCTGCAAAATTTGATGTTGTATTTATTTTTTAATTTTTAATCTTTTTTTATTCTCTGAGATGTTTGGCTTTTTCTATGAGACATGACACACCAATTCTAAACATAAGTAACCTGTAGAAAGCTGGCCACAATGCAGTGATATTTACCTTCTCTGACAATATAGTTAAGATTTACAGATAAAATTCAAATAACAGCACAGAAGAAACAATTATTAGTACTCCTGAAATAGTAAGTAATTACATCAGTTCCTATCATGGCCTATCTAAGCACAGAATATTTTAAAATAAAATCAATCCAAAAGATTAAGTGACATACAAGTGACATAGGAGCAATGTTTGGAAGACGTCAGGCGTGTACACGTCTTGCATCTTTTTTGTTTACAACTTAAAACTATCTGCTTAGTATTTTTATGATGTATTTTATTCTTTCATCCTAAAATAAAATCTATTTTTTTAAAATCTTGCAAATTTACGAACAATTTCACAGATTTCTCTTTATCTACTCACGTCAGTCTCTCTGGACATAGAAACTGATTTTATTCCAGTGACCTTGCCTGTCAGATCTTGGTATCTTGTCTGATTTTAACTTCATTGACTCAGCAAATTATTGAGCTGTTGAAAGTTGTGCAAGACATAAGCCTCAATACTTTTTTTGGAATTTCTCATTTTAGGTAAGTGACAGACAGTGTCCGAGACAGTAATTACTGCAGATAAATGACTGCATCCCTCTCTTAGGGAAAAGTATCTCCTTAAAAAGTTTTTCTGTTTCTTAGAAAATGTCTTCCTCTTTCCTTCTGATTATTTTTGTCTCTTTCTCACATTCTCTTTTCAAAACTCAGGCTTTAAAATGACCAAGAAAAGAATATGTTGCTTGTTATTTTACTTTTTTTCTGCTGTAGAGACAATACTCTTTTTCTTAAAGACTGAAAGAGTAGCAAAGGAAGAAATGGATCCTTAGCAATCTAAATGAAACAGAGATGTTAAACAAGCAGGGCAGCATCCTTTCTGTATTTTTAAATCATTTCACAGAAGTATTATTTTCCTTGAGTCTACTTCCTAAAATCTTTAGTAAAAGGCCACATTAAGCAAAAACGGTACTTTTGAAGGAAACAATATAGCTCAATATTAAGGTCTTTCCCCCCTTTGTTTTTAAATCACATAGGTTGATTTTTTTTTTTATTTTTCTGAGAATTTTATCTTTGATTTTCTGCACACCTCTCTTGGATTCTTAACTCAAAGAAGGATTATTAATCACACCTTGACTTTTGACAAGTTAATGCCACTCTTGCATTTGTGATTTGCTCTTATGTTCCTTTCCAGAGAAAAGAGTAGACCCTGCCCTACTGAAAGAAGGCTATGGCTAAGGTTTCCCAAGTGAGTGAGTCACACAAAGTGATCTTTGGATGTTTTGGTCATTCTCACCTTTCCTTCCAGCAAAAGGGAAAAAATACCCAAAGCAGAAGTATTTTACTTCATAAGAAATTCTTCAGGTAAACTAGATATGGATCTTAGCATCTTTCCAACGTAAATTGTTACTGACAAGTCTGTATTACTTGTGCAAATGTTTCCGAAAATGATCCCTGCTATTTGTAGTGTATTTTCACCCCTTCCCAGCAAATGCAACTGTTGGATTTCAGTTAATCTTTTGACCTAACAATCTTAAATGAGACTCAGTTGAGCAGACACCATAACTCCTCAGAAAAAACACTGACTTACCAAAAAAGTTATTTGTTAGTTACATTGTTATTTAAACTGTTACCAAGAAGCAAAACTTACTTGGCCACCGTAAGATTCCTAAGTCTAACAAAGCATATACCTCTATTCAAACTGTGAAAATGACATTGCTATCACATAAACATATTTGGAAAATGAAAGCATTCTTATACTTACTCTTTATAACAGATGCTGAAATTTAAGTTACCATTATCGAATATACCTTTTTTATAAGTATAGAAAACATTTACGATCTATTTCTATATGACAATTGGGATGGAACCAAATTATATACTGAAAACTACGAAGACCATAGCATTTTAAGAATAAATGATTATTTCCACATGGACATAATAAATTCAAATCTAACAACTATCATAAGTATACCAGTTGAATTAATTGTTGCCTTGTATTCTTACAGAACTTAAATCTTTTGAAGACACATTAAAACTACCAAACTAGAGGAACAGCAGTATCAAACAGGAATAAATTTTAGCCAAATGTCTGCTGCTGCTTTTACGACAGTCCATATTTCATCATTATAGACTGGCTTAAAAACCTGTACTATTGCAGCAGCTTTAGTAAGCAGAACTGAAGTGGCGGACTGCTGCCCACACATTACATGTTATTTTAACATCAGTATACATTTTAGGTTTCTCACCTTGTCAATCATTTTACGGGCTTCCATTTCTTCAGAATTGGGATTTTCCATCTCAATAGTGTAAGTACCTTTGTCACTCTGGTCATCCTCATTGTCCTTCTCAGTAGCAGCAGAAATATGTTGGCTCTTCAACTTTTTGTCCATCTCCTGGTTCTGACTAGGCCTATGGCCAAGGCTTCCCGAACTCCTTAACAATGCAGCTTGTAAGACGGGTAACGCAGCAGAGGGTTCTTCTGATTTTTGCTTTAGAAGTTTTGCATGAACACCATGTACTGCTCTGTGGTGCAATGAGCCAGCTTGCACAGATGAAGGGACTGCTTTCTCTCCTGACGTAGGTTTCACTCTTTCAGCTCGCACATGAGATGTTGGAGATGGAGTTTCTGGGCACAGAGCTCCTACATTCTGAGAAAACGAGTAAGACCGTCTCTTTCGGGGATGGTCTTCATCAAAAAACTCAATCATAAAGGCGGTCTGACTCAAACTGGCTTGCTCTTGCTGCTTTTCTGTGGAATGGGCTTTCTGGTGTGACTTTTTCAGCTCTGTATGATGATGCCTTAAGTGTTCTTCAAGCGCTGCCCGCTTACTGTAATGCCGGTGTGCACCAGCATTCTCTGAATCACTCTGTGTGCCATCATCATGCTTATTCCCTACAAGCAAAGCAAAAGAGCATATAGCCCAATGAAACAAACCAAAAAAACCCCAACCCAACACATACAAAAGAAACTTGCAAACTATTCTATTTAAACTCTAACAGCTTTCAGTACCTGGCTCTGCAAATTTTGTATGGCTCACAGAAACACATTCAATTTGGTATGAGTCAAACAATTAAACACTTCATAAGGGGGGTCAAGCCACAGCAGTGCCTTTGAATTACCCTTTTCACCAAGACTCCCATCTATCAGTGACTTACAAAAGCCAGTATTTTACCAGCTGTACCCCAATTACATTAATTTTGTTACACACCAGTTGATTACAGATGACTACTGAAACATTCTAGGTGGGGTTTAGAAGAAAAAAAATCCCAACCCTAAAATAGTCCTTCCAGTAGCTGAAAATACCCACTGAGAGCCCCAGTTCATACTGTTGGATTGCTCACACATTTATAAGCTTATCATGAGAAATGCCTGCTGAAAACTGGAATGAATTCTTTATGACTCTTTCCAGAAGTACATTAGTTTTTCCATCATTCACTCCCCTCAGCATCTGATGTATGCATATAAAAAGTTATTACTTATTCATTCCACAAACTACTTTGAGATCTATGAATAAGGATTATGTATTCAGTAAATCACATATATGCCTATAAATACACTTTGTAATGATTCCTGAAAATGCATTGAAGCCTGGATACTTGTACACAGTAAGTCACATTAACACAGAGCAACTTCGTGTACAAGGAACACGTCTACACTTTTAAGTTATAGCTCAGTTACTGGGAATGAAGTGTTTTACCTCCTTTGAACTCTTTTGGACCAAAGTCTTATTGATGTAAACATGGAAGGTACAATTTATTTATTTATTTTGTCAAGAGGAGTGCTTTTTTAAGGTTTTCTCATTTACATAGTTAGTTCATGCAGCTACTATTCAGCTTAATAATAATCACAATTGGGAAGCCTTACTTATCACACTAATAGCACTGAATACACAGCTGAAATCCAAACTTACATTCCTGTTTGCTACTTATTTGTACAGTGCCTAAGCAAATGTTATGATGGTTCACATACTTCCAAATAATATAACAAATATCAACACCACTGTGAAAGTAATATAACAATTTCAGTAGTGTGACTTCAGTACAGGATATTGTAAGAAAAAGTTGAGGGAAAAAACCAATTATTTTTCTAAAAAAACACCTTTCAAAGTGGCTAGGTATATTCTCTACCTTAATGGTTTGAAAAAGTACAAGTAACGAGTGAGAATACTAACTGATCACAGAAGACTACAAAATTTAGATATTTATTATGGCCATATGCACACCATTACTCACACTTCTCAGATGAAAATTTATCAAATTTTGAGGAGTTTCTGCCAGGAAAAGGTTAAGGCCCTGTAAACAAAGCCCTTTCTATTTATCAAAGTGATATGGCTAATATTTTAAAGAATGTTCATTAATTTATTACAGTATCACGAAGACCAAAGAATGCTCCATGTTACACTCTAGAAAAAATAAGTTATTACCTTAATGCTAGAACATTTATATAGTTCTGTTTTCAAAATTTTAATTTTCAGGTTAATTTGGAAGTATCAGTCTTAAAAAGCAGACTTTTGATCAGTAAGACAAAGCACATCATGGCCAGTCCCAACTGGTTTAAGAGCTAGACATGATAACGTTGCAGAATGAAGAAAAACAGGAATTGCAGAATTAACTTTCTGAAAGTAAAAACAGAAATAAAAGACTTGAAAAAGTTCTTCAGAAGTTTTCCTTCTGAAAGTTTGAATGTCACTGGAATCTTCATCTGAATATCAAAACTACTTTCTTCTCTATTCTGCTAAGTAGCATTCAAAAGAGTGTACACTTTTGACTCTTATTATTTGATTTATTTAAAGCGTCACTGTCTGCAGTAAATGAATGTGTACAATCACCTGGAACTCCACTCAGAAGGAGCATTCTTACAAATGAGAGCAAGCTAAGCATAAAATTGAAGCTCTTGGTCTATTTCAGATTCCTGACTCAAACCTGACTCCATCATACATGATCAATTTAAGCAAGGTAACTATAGGACGAATTCCTTGCCACAAATTATTTTCTTAGAGCATATGAATATTCACAGAACATATGCTATTGGAAGAGTTGCTAAAAGCATAATTTGAATGTCAGAGCTTTGACTCTAAAAAGCAATTCAGCTTTTTAAAGTAATGTACGTGAAAGTGAAATATATGTAAAATTTAACTAAGGTTTTTGGTTTTTTCCTTTTCTCATTTTAAATATTTTAAATACTTGATGTTTTCAGCTGTACTGGAGTATCTCCAGTTAGTTTACTTATTGTAAGATGATTTAGGATTTCGTTTTCTATCCTCTTCTTAAGACTTAAATACTGCAGTAAAATTTCCCAGGACAGATACTTGCGCGCATGTGGAGGAGCATCTGTGATTTCAACTGAACTCCGCAAGGGCTCTGGGATCCACTCCCTGGATGCTGGTGAGGAATCACTGCTTTCAGAAATAAGCATAGCTGGAATTATTCACTTTACCTTTCAGTCTCTTCAAGTACACTGGAACGTCACTCTTAATACTTTTGGAATCCTCCTCTGTGGGTTCCCAGATCATTCTAGGAGGATTGTTCTGTGCTAGCCAATCTGCTACTTTGCTTTCTGCGGCCATCATCACTGTTTGAAGTCCAGGCAGGTCCTGGCCAGTGGAAGGAGGCGGCTTTTTGGACTTGTGACGTTGTTCCGATGTGAATTTCGTCACGTGATCTTTGATTGTTACTTTTCCTGGAGTGTTGTCATCAAATTCAATGGTAAAGGAAGCATGCCCTGCACCTGCTGCATGGGAGCTTTGGGTGTCTTTTGTAGGAATTTCATGAATAGCGTTCTCTGCTACCTGTGAAGGTTGCTGGAATTCTTTTGTAGGGATTTCAAAATAACTTGGCTCCCTACAGAAAGGGTAAAGTTCTTCACTTGCAGATGCAGATTGCTCCTCAGCTTGCTTGGCATCTGTGCTGCATCCTATTAAGAAAAATAAAAAAATAGATTTCACAGTACTTGGGAACTTCAGGTTCTTCAAGAAGTTTCCAAACTCCTGTAAAGATCACTTAAGTAATTTCTGGAATAAACAGTAAGATTGTGGAGAAGACTGAGCAATGTAGTTCTGGAAAAATAATTCCAGAATTACACATGAAAAGTACTACTGAAAAGACAGCACGAGCTTTGGCCGTAAGGAATGTGAAGTGGCAAAAACCTCACTGAAAATCTGTTAAAGGAAAGTTGCATTCCAACAATTTTTAGATGATGTAAAGGTCAGATGGGTTAATTAGCACATGAAAACCAAGTAAATCACATTAGAGAAATAGTTGAGATGATCATTATTGCAATTCCAATCTGTCAGAAAAACATCAAATCAAGGTGCCCTCAAAACAAGTGGTAGTGATCTGGCTTTTATCTCTTGCAGTGGACAGGTGGTAAAAAATTGTTTGGTAAAATTCTCTGGAAAAACAACTCACATGTTAATGCAGTATAAACATTAATTCTGGCTTGAAAAGTTTAACACTGATAAGCATCGGAAAGAGTTTTTGAATTCCAAAACTTTATGTTCCTACAAAAGACAAAACTAAAGAATCGAGCTAAATCCTACTGTCATCTGCTCATTTCCATAATTTGTAGATGAACAGAAAAGGGAACAATAGCTGGAAGCATGCAGAGCATTAGCAAACCATGCTCAAACTTGGTAAAGAAAGCTGAACGTGGAAAAAGCACAGGGTAGTAATTGAAAGTCCCACTGTATACCCTGATGAATGTTAAAGCTTCTTGTGGTTGCAAGCAAAGCTACCCATGTGCCTTTAAGAAAACAAACCTGCTGGCTGCATTTCACGAACTAGTAAGGCAGCCAAAATAGCTGTTGTAGAGATGTGCTATAAGCAAGAGATGCTTGAGATGTTTGCAGCAATGGCAAGTTATACTCCAGCAAAAGAATTCCGAACAGTTCCTATGTAATCTATCATGAACCACATTAAGATGTTTAAGAAATCATTTTAGGTTACCATGTAAAGGAATAAGAATACGATTAATAGCTAAAAATAGCCACACTATATCAGCTGAGACAGTTAACATCTGTGTACAAAACTATTATTATGCAATAACGTAGCAACAGAAGCATTATACAGGAGTCAGGAGTTTAAGGGGTAAGGAATGCAGGACTGCATAATACACCTATGCTGTTCTTCACAAACACATGCTTCTTGTGAAGATTTCCGAGAGGTTAAACATTGCCATTCTTGGATACCAGCAGGATAAAATAAGGATAAAATAACTGATGCAGGTAACATACCTGTTTTACTTTATCTAAAAGAGGCTGTTTCAAACACAAAAGATGGTCAGAATTCAGATAGTTTTTATATTGTGCTGTGGAATTTTGAGAATACCCCAGCTAATGATTTTCACTGCACTGCCAGATACCTCATCTCTGTGGGGCTTTCTTCAGGCACTACAACAGCAATGCCTTTCTCCCTGCCCCTAGCCCCCCCAGGAGTCAGGCGGCTTTTTTAGTCCCCTTATGCCAACAGACAAACAATACAGAATGGATCTCTCTTACTGATGCAACAGTCATTAAAAAAAGCTTCTACATTGAGATAGAAAATGTAGAGAAATGAAAAAAAGTCACACTTTGCAGCTACTACTTTTTAGATACAGTGCCATTACTCTCTGTTTGTTTCCTCCAGCAAACAAGCTGGAATGGATCAAACCTGAGTAAGATCAAATCTAGAGCCAAGATCCTTTCAGTATGCAACACTGTCACTGAAAAGGAGAGTGATCCACCAGGGAGCCAGCTCAGATGTACCTTATTTTTTTCCCTGTGGTTCTACTCAGAGCTTCAAGCCTACAATTTCATGCAATTCCTGTAACCAACAATTAAGCAAGATATAACATTAAATGCTCCTTCAAAAGGTAACTAGTTAATAGAGTGTATGTTCTGAGAAATATTTATTTTCTTAGGCCAGACAAAAGCAATCTACTGGTCACACAATAAACAGTATTTTTCAGTAAATATGAAATAACAGGTTCATCACCATCTTTTCAAAATAGTAAGATTGTAGCCAAACAGCATCAGACGTACAGTAGGTTTAGGATGAAGGGATCTATAACATTGGCTTGTCAGCATCGGTGGGCAATTTCAGAAACAAATTTTCCCTGTAAAACTTGCCTGCACTAAATTTAAGATTTGAAATCAACTGTTTATACAATAATGATACATTATTTGATTCTAATATTTTTGATTAAACAGATGCTGTATCATTCGTATCTAAATTATGAACAAGTTTGATCAAAAGTGAGAAACTGAACTACATCTAAATTGTAAATTTTTCTAAACGAGAAAAATTCTGAGGAATTATATAACGAAAAATATATGAAGTATAAGTTAATATTAATTCCTTAAAAATCCTATTTTCAGCCTGAAGTACTTGTATTTTTTCCAAGAGTCAATACATCAGATTAAATAGAAAAAGGAACAGAAAACAATGAGAAAACAAAACATTAATATAGATGCTGATCTAAAGCACTGTTTGGAATTTTTCCCCCAAAAGTTATATGCAAGTCATTACAGCTTTCTAAATACTACAAAGAGAGATCTATAAAATAGCCTTACCTTTGAAATCCTATTATAAAAAGTCATCTGCCAAGATGTTGGAAAATTTATATTAGACTAAATACAGATAACTTTAAGAGAAAACCCTCAAGCAAATACTGAAGATGGTGGTCATCGCAGCTCTTTAAATTTTAAGTAGAACAAGCAGAGTATCTGTACAGTAAGAAAGGCAATTGTGTGGAATTGAAAGTGTATTTTGGGAAAGGAAAGGGGCAGGAAAAGACCCAGGCTTTCTGTAAAGAAAGAGCTGTCATTCTAAAAAGGTCTGGAGCTACGAAAGACAACTGTGCAACAGCTTCTTCAAGGCAAGTAAGGAAATAATAACTAGCTGCTACACAGGTGTAGTGAGAGACTATTACTGAAATAATGAGTCTAGGAGAAGCTAAGAGGGAAACTATGTAATATCTGGGAAATCGTAGGCTTAGCCAAATAGAGATTCAGGGAGATTGTTTATTAGAAAAATCTCAAGAGATGATAGTCAGAAAAGCAACATTCACCTTTTGACATTAGCAGAATTGATCAAACTTTCTCAGACTTTTTGGTTTTTTGAGTTTTACTTCTTAAGTTACACATACAAATACTCAGAATCTTAAAATTTTACTTGCCAATCTGGACATGAAATGTCATAGGTGCTCTGCACTACTGAACACAACCTATCAGATGTGCAAGAAACTGCCTGTGTATATGAATATATTATCAACTGCAAAGACAGGATGAAACCTCAGAAAATATTTTGCAGTCTTGTGTGTGTAATCTCCTACAAATACCGATTACACCGGAATTTCTGAAATGACAGCCTGCTCTACCTTAAAATGACACTTTCTTAAATGTAAGGAACATTTAATCTGATATACTGTTAAACAATGCCAGAATTAAAAAATACTTCACGTCAAATGGAAAAAAATACTACGGATTCTTAAAGACTCTTTAAAAAATTAGTACCTCTTAGATTTCTGTAAAGGCATTAATATTATAAAATTCTACAGCCACTACTGAGATCAGCAGAGAATGCAGTTTTTGTTTTTCCAGGAAGTGAGAGTGTAACAAGTGACAACAATAATAATAATAATTACACACCTGGTAAGCTTGCTAATAACATATAAGTTTAACAGTTGCACCATAAAGTCACACCATGGGTGTATATACAACTGTTAATTTTAATATGGACAGGTAGATCTATGGATCATTAAATCTGAGCAACGTTCACATCTGAAAAAAGCAGAAAGACTTTTTCTTTTTAAAGTTTTCCAGGCTACTATGCTCTGTCTGCAAATAATTTCCATTAGTGAGTTTCCGTTCTGATGGAAAGACAGTAACATTGAAATAATCTTATTAACTTGAGACTGTAAAGACTAATTGTCTATAGTCGGCTTAGCAGAAACAAATCTACCATTTCAATCTCCTCATTAAACCTTGCCGCATCTGTTATAATTCATGCCTCCTTTTCTACTCAGTGAATAACCATGTGCCAAATCATTAAAGCATAAAGGAGATTCTTCATAGGATTAATTATATCAGGCTTTATGGATTTGAGTTACTGAAAACAAAAGTTTAAAAACTTACATTCCAGAATTCACCTGTAATGTCCTTTTAGGCAGTTTATATTAAGAAGCATGTTCCAAATTGGTGTTTTAAATACTTAATACAATTTAGCCTATAAAAGATCAAATAACTGCATCAATCTTGATCTTTTTAAATTAAAGGTTTTTTTATTTTAAGAATATCCAAACATGAAAGTCTTGTGAAGTTTCCAATTTCCTCTCATTAAAGTGTTTCTTTATCCTGATTTCCAATCGTTATATTCATCTATGTTATAAAACCTAAGTACATGAAGAAAATACATACTATCTTTTTGAAAAATAACCTAATGTTTTCATGGAATGCAATTGTAGGCCAAAAGGGCCAAAAAAGCTTATGTCTTTCTTTTATAATTGTATGAAAACATTCAGGACATTTTTTTGCACACTTCTACACACAGCCATAGTCTGTGTTCTGTGATTGAGGAAACGTGTCCATAGAGGCAAATGTCAACGCTTATCTGCTCTGTCTTCTCAGGCTCTCTGTCAAATCTACTAAAAAATATCTACAACACTCAAAAACCAGACTAGTAAAACATACAACTAATGTCTACTAAGAGAGGAAGTGATCAAGATAAATAAATCACTTGTCTATACAAGGGATTTTAGTTCTACATCCTCCCAAATTAAATAGTTTTGCTAAAATGTCAGGTTTTGTTTTTTCCCCAGCCAGCCTCTTCCTGTTACATTTCACATAAGCTTTTGTTTAGTATGTGCTTATTCAAACTGAATTCCATTCTTGCAGATTTATTAGTCTTTCAGTTTGAGGAAATAGAAGCTATTCCTACACTCTATTTAGATTAATTCTATTCCTAGGAGATAAATCAGTGATTAAACAACAACAACAAATTGAATTTCTAACATATGTTGTATACTTAAAAAAAAAAAGAAAAAAAGAAAAAAAAAAGATATATCATATTTGTGAAGAGGGCTCCAGGCCCAAATTTTAGATTTATATATAGCGTGTATAAATGGAAAACAAACCGTGTTAAGCACTGTAGAAAATATTAGTCCGTTTTCTCTATCCATCATTTACTTTATGATGACTCCACTAAGGCAAAGCATGCCAAAAATATCCCCAGTACTGAAGTTCTGTTTAGAACAAACCTGTTTTCATCTACTACTGAAAGAGACTGCACCTCCTTGATTAGTTTGAGAGGGAAGTGGAATCTCATTTTTCTTTGAGCTCAGGAACTAAGACAGAAGCACTGATCACTTTCTGAAAAATCTCTTGGTAAAATAAATACAAGAGCATGTAAACTAGTTGATGCAATACTTCTGAAAAAGCAATTTAGAATTCTGAACAAATGACAGTAGGCATGCTACCAAATAGAAGCTGGAATCTTCTGTCATACCTTATTGTTAATGGCATAGTATCAAAATCCCAGACTTCAGAATATTACTTTTTAATAAGCTTATATTTAATAAGGGCAAATAATGTGCACAGTTTTTAAATTAAAACAATGCAGATAGATACAAACAAGTATAAAAAGCTTGATCAATTAACATTTTTGTTATATTAGTTTGCTACAGACATTGGCACATAAGCAATAAACCCACAGACACTAGAGACTTCACCAAGATACAGAGTCACAAGTTTCAGAGCCAATAGATAATGCTGCCTGTAATCTGGAAAGCAAGGAGAATCACGTGGCTAGCAAATCTTTTAACAGCATGACTCGAAGGTAAGGACTTAATTCTTTTGCGTCATAACTGATGACAGTTTTGTTGAGAAAACTGGAAGTGGAACAACACCTAAGAGTCTTTGTCTGTCATTATTATTGCCATTAAGAACAAAATTTGTATTCATTAGGAATGCTTAAAAGTGTTTGAAGAGCATCCTTATAGACATGATTTGATCTGCAAAGTTATGGATTACTAATGTAATATTAAACCTGTACTTAAAACACCTCCAAAGGAGCACGCAATAGCACACTCATGCTGTGTATGGTAATTTTTCACCAAAGAAAAACTAAATAAGAAAGTGTTCTGTAACTGTACAGCATTATGATGCAGTACTTTTATATGCAAAAAAAAAGCTGTTTAAGTTGCACAAAAATTGTCACTAACTTAAATGTTTTCACGTTGTCCTTCTACTAGTGCAAATCTTAAGAGATTTAAATCACAGCTTTACTGTCTGAGCCATGGCAAATTTTGACTAATATGAAAAAGGTCATTAAAGGCTCCAAAGATGTTGACTTCATTACACTGAAGTGTTTGATTTTACATGTTTTTAGAGTTTAATCCAATTCCTGCAACATAGGATTCATGATAACCAAGGCAATGACTATTACAGGAAGAGAGAAATTCCCACCTCAGTTAAGTACTTTAAAGAACTGTAAACTTAAAACTGTTGGGCCTTTTATGTCTCTAAACGGCTAAGCAAAGATGGTTGAATTTTGTCCTAACTTCACGAAGTTTTAAGGTTATTCTCTCCATCAGAATATCAGGGATTTTATTTATATGGCCGATGATAGATTTAGAAGCCTAATTATAGACACTGAGATTAAAGATTTGGCAATACGTACTGCGTATAGACAGGCTAACTAAAAAAACCCAACAAACTGTATTATGGTGAAATAAACATTACCAGTTTAACTTTAGACTACGCAAGTCTTTACTGCAAGTACTATGAAATGTAATTGCCACTATGCAGTATTATTGAATTGCAGGAGAGATAGTTAGCATAGATCACCTTATATAGCTTAAAGTGTAATACAGAAATAATCTAGCACCATTTATTTTCAGAAGCTATTGTGATAAAAATATCCCTATGCAATCTCTAATTTTGAGCACATAAAAGGAAATAAATGGATTAATTTGTAAATAAGACACTGGTTCAGGTAACATTAATTTCTATGTTTACTAATAACAAATCGTATTATATACAAGAAAACTGATACATTGTATGTGAAACTGATCTCTGAAAATACAGTTTCTCACAGAATAAAATTTTTAAACTACCTTAATTTTAATAGGGTTTCATCTATGCAAACTGTCTATGAAACTCCCGAACATTACTATCTGCTTAGTCCTCTAGTTAGGATTATATTTACTTTACCAAAGAACACAAACCCTGCAAAAATAAGAGAAGAGACTTACCTGAAGTCCCTGTCTCATGCATTCTTTCTTCATGCTTGCTATCTGGCTTACAACCACCTTTTTCATCAGCTTCATCATCACCCCACCAGGCTGGCTGTCCATACAAAGGTGTCCCACGAGGCATGGCAGAAAGATCTACAAAATCAGCCCAAAACAAAGGAAATTACTCTTTGGTTGTGGTATTTTGGTTAAAAATAACATGAAGAGAGGTCATTTGCTTGGATCATTGCTCCTGGAAACTGAAGTGAATTGGTTGCATGCATTTGCCAAAATACAAAACAAACTTGGAGGCTTGATAACTGATATGGGTTCTAAATATAAAAGGTTACTAATGACCTGATCAAAACTTCTGGCACAAACGTTCATGCAAACGCAGCTGACATCTTATTGTCACCCTGACATATCTGTAAACATTATTTTCTGTTTTCAGTTCGAAGCCCTCAGCATATCAGTACATTCCTAAAAGCTGTGTGCTGCTATTTCTGTGAGAAGATTCTCACTTTTACCCACATTGACCTTTTGGTGAAATCTGAACTCACTGCATGAAAAACTGATCAAATTTTGCAATGCTGCAAGGTTCCAAATTGCTGACAGCTACTACAGAGTGCTGAAAGTTATCTTGTGTAAAGCATTATTGAGCACAACCATTTTCTTTTAAAGCCAATGGTTAAATTACAGTACATTTAAAAATACTGTTTCATATATAAGATGTATATACATGATGAAACACATTTAAATGTAAAGATTAAATGAGAAAAAACACACAGATATAATTAAGATTTCTACCTTGATGATAGATTGACTGGATTAGTTCTGACTTGATCTCTTGAGAGAATACTTCACCCTACTGAGATTTAGCTATTCTACTATCATACAGATGGTCTGAAGATACTTTAAACAGTCTTTATATACAATAACATTATCTGCTCAACTCCAGCTTAGTAATTTGTCTGTTATTTTGCCCATCATGAATTTCAATGTTTTTATTCAATGTTTTATTCACTGACATTCCAAAGATGATATATAATTTCATAGCCATGCCAAAAATTTCAATATGATTTGAAGATAGTAAATACTTTTTTCAACAGCAATACACTTTGGTCAATACTGACTTGTTTTCAAAAAGTTGATGGCTGATGCTTGTGCACTGTATTAGCAATAGTAAACAGCAACAGTGAGACACTCAATCCCCAAAAAGCTTCTGAGAGTTGCACTCAAATACAAATCCCTATCATCACCTTCAAGTGTTATTTTGGAAGAGTAAAGAGAAAAATGAAGATGAGGATAAAATAACTCCTATTCAGCCACTGAGAATTTAAGAGGACCCAAATGCCGAAAAGCCATATTGAATAGGAACACCGAAGTACTGGAGAGACTTTAGTTACCCTTAATAGGATGCTAGATCGGCCAGCAAAACAAACAGATTAGTTAGTTATACCACAGGATCCTATATGTGGGGAAAAGAGCTCCTTAGAGTGTGTCTTCCAGAAAAATGGATTAAACCTAAACGAAACTGTACAGCCTTGACCTAAGGAGTTAGACACAGTCAACTCCATATTAAGAAAGCAACAATACCTGATGTCTTTCTCATTCTTGTGGTCATTTCCTGTAGTAACAGGTAACATAGCAAGTTACTAAGATGAACAATAAACTTTAGGTAGTCTTACACTGAAGTGAAGACACCTGCAGCAGAGCTACCAGGACACATTACATAAATCTGAAAGGAGATGTAGAAACAAGACCAAAGTATCTAGAAATTTTTAAACCCCACTAGAACACTTAGGTTCCATTCTGATGCATGTAACAATGAATGCTAGTATCTATAAAACAACCAACCAAACACTCTACTCATTTAAAAAGAAAAAACAAAAAACAAAAAACAAAACCAAACCCCAGAAAAACCAAAACAAAGCACACTTGACAGGTGATGGTAAAAAATACAAACTGTTCCTTAACAAATACTTGCAGTTAAACTGCAAAAAATATCAGTTTCCTGCCACTAATGGTGAAAGTTTGTGATTTTGGGAAAGAAATGCGAAAAATCTGATAAATGCTGATTAAATGTCTCTTTATGAGTTTTCTTAACAAGTGGATACTACAGTAAAAAGGCAGAAATTCAATTCTGAAAGTGATTAATTACACTTGTTAAGTATGTAACTTTAAACTTTAAGTACTTTAAACATTAAGTATGTTTAAAATTTCACGTGTGGAGTTTTTACTGACTGTACAATTCCACAAGCATCCTAACAAAACAAACAAATTGTCTTTCCAAGTTTGTGTGTGTCTGTAGCAGAAAATGAACCTTACCCATTGATTTATCTTCAGATTTCAGTGCTTCTGTAGTTTTGTGGTGCAATTCAGCTGTGGAGTCTGTGACCTTGGACTCTGAGCTTTTGGAGCTGGTTTGCTTTGACCCTTCTGTCTCTGAAGATTTCTGGGATAACTGGAGTTGGCTTGTGAATTTTTCATGCTACATGATATTAAATGAGAGAAAAATAACACCCTCAAAGAGTGAAAAAAACCCTATATTTCCAGTAACTACACAATGACCAAAGCATATCTAGGAACTGCACATCGTTACCTTAAGTGCTTCTTCAGGGACTCTCATTTCTCCCCGGACGACAGTAAAAAGATTAGTATGTAGGAGAAAGCTAAAGAAAATACTAGAAAGATTTCTCAATTCACAAATGGATTTTATAGAAAAGCAACAATTCTGCAGCCTATTCTTCCACTGGAATGGTGACACTCGCTCAACAAATATGTCACTGTTAGGATGAGCATGTACAATCATACTCATCAAAGCAAATGCAGGATACAATTATTTACTATTTTTAAATAGAAATTTGAGTAGATACCCTAATGTTGTAATAATGCAAGTTCTCTTATCTTTTTCCTCATTTTCTAGTTTGCTGAGAAACTACTTGTAATCTTCTCTACTTGTATAAAATCTCATACGATACAAATATTTGTGTATTTGGCTCCAAGAAAAACAATGTTTCTTATTAAAAGAGAAGTTATACATTAGGTTTTAAGCAGTAACTGAAAGTTGAGAAATGAATGAATGAAATGTACTTTACCAATAGTTCTGAACAAGGGACAGTATTCTAAACCCCAGAATTTTCTCTAATATAAGTATTTTTGTAGAAACAAGAGAAATAAATATTTCAAAACTGCTTCTCAAATAGTATGAGAACCCTTCATTTAACACAACCATACTTTAGCAAGAGAAATGTGTCAGGGCATTGTACATTTTTTGACAAGGATATCATATCCAAATCTCAATTTATCTTCTAGCTTCAGAGTGATGTATGTCTGTTCTGGAATCCTCACATCATTCACAAATGTCTGCAAAAATAAATGAGGACAGAAAGAGATACTATTAAATTCCAAAATAATTAAATGACAAATCACTTCACTAATTAAATAAAAGTTTTCAGGACCACAAATCTTCTACTGATGACTCACTGGGGAATTAAACTATAAGCTCAAATTGCCACCTGCTTCACAAAATATTTCAGAAGAAAGGTTAAATACCAGTCGCTAACCAGGCTGCTGACATCACACCTGAAAAGTTTCTTACAAGTTTAATCTTGTTAGCAGTATTTACAGAATTGCTGATTAATGCTCCCTCAAATTAGCACCTTCACTCATTATTTTTATTCTTGTTTGCTTTTTCAACCCCAATTAGCTGCCAAAAATTACTTATCATCACATTTGTACAGGATTTAACATCGGATATGAGTTCTGATGTAGCTTATAATAACTAAACACTGTCAAAGGACTTAAAGGAAAAATGGACCAAGTTAGCACATCCAAGTACCTTCAAACAGAAGTGGTAAAGAATTTAATATATTGTGACTCTTGAAAGAATAGGTATAACAACACTTGTAAGCAGAAATAACATTATTGTACCAGCTGACAGAAAAGCAGAACAGATTCCATAGGCTTGACAATACCTTTTGAAAATTCAGTTACTCTACAATAAGTAATCCTCTCCTCCTTGAAATCACTGTTGGAAACAGTTGGAGAAATCAGACAAGCTTTCAGTGATTTGGAGAAATCAGACAAGCTTTCAGTGACTTGGAGAAAGATTTATGCACCTAAAGGTTTGCTCAGTTCCAGCAGCCACATCAATTGCCTATTAGTGGCAGTACAGATTACCAATCACTCCAATTTCAAGTTCCAGATTAAACCTAACAGCAAAAAGTAACAAAGAATTTGCAAAAACACGCTGGTATAAATTTCAAGAGAACACCTGAGATATATGCAATGACTAATTACAGAAGCAGCAAAGAGAAAGCATAATACACATTGAAGTCAAAATGGATCTCAGAGTTGTAATTTGGAAGACTTGGAAAACAATTTCATCTCTGTGAAAAAAAAATAAAATATCACTAATAGGGCTTGCAGTTGGTGTATTCAAGCCCTAATGAAAATTCTAGAAAGTCATCTACATAAAATTCTAAAACAGACATAAGCCCTTGTAAGAACTGGGGAAAAAAATGAAAAAAAAAAAAAAAGAAAAGTTTATTTCTTCATTGGAACTGATCTGCAGTCTGATTTACAGTCCTAGGACAACAGGTTGTCAGCCACCAACTGCCCAGGTTACAAACATCAGCAAGGCTTGAAGTAGCATGTCATGACTTCCGATACCAGAAACCAAGGATGCAAACACGCTAAGGTAGAAGCGAGCATCAGGAACTGAGAGTGTTCTCACAGCTTGCCCTTTTGCTGTTGGAGGGGATGCTTAAACCTTCAGGTAGAGAGACTTGTCCCAGAACCTGCCACCTCCCACTGACAGCTCTCAAACTGACCCACCTGCTCATCCCGAGTTATACCATTGACCTCAGAACTCTCCAAATTAGGCTGAATCTCTGTGAAAGTGAAATATTTCTTAAACTGAATTTGTTACCTTCAGAGAAAACTCTGTAACTTCTGAATTCACTCAGTGACAGAGAAATATAAAAGGGTGAAGACGTGTTTTGGCTAGCAGAGTAGAACACTAAGCTCTTGATAAGAAAAAAGAGAGATCAGGTTACAAAGACAAAAGAAAGCCGTAAACATAACTCTGCATAATATTTAAGGCACTTCCTGAGTTACAGATCCTTGAAGAATCTTTCTACACTGTGAGCCGTCAAAAAACTCCTGCACAGCATCTTGTCTTAAACTATTCCTCAAGGCTCAATTCAAATCTGCATTAAGAAGCTACAATTTACACTCTTAAAATCCTACATTCTCCCCTGACTTTCTTGAAATCTACCCTTTCTTTTTACCTGAAAAGAATGTAACATCTGGACTTACAAAAATGTAGCATCTTCCTTGTAATAAATATGAATAATCAGCTATATGTGAAAAGTCTCTTGTTCCTTGGTGTTACTTCCTTCATCTTCTTTAAAATCCAACATGAAGCCTTAATTTAGGGCAAATTCAAGGCAAATAAAATATTTATGGATTAGCTGGTATGAGACTGTTGCATTATTTTATGAATTATTTATCAGTTGTATATTTTCCCATACCTTAAAAAATTACAGCTTCTAGCTCATTACTTTATAGAACAATTACATGTTAATACTACAGATGGATTATATATCCAGGGCGCCTTCCTGAAACACATTTACTATTGGTTTGTGCCAGTTCTGGGGACTCAGAATATCACAATCCCACAGGATCATCCTACTTCAAACTTAAGAATTCTACAAGAGGTACATGTTTCTAAGTAATGCAGCATCCAAAAAATACTATTTTAAGCACTTTGAAGTTAGTGGCACACACACAAAAAAACCCCAGAATAATTAAGCAAGCCAAGAATCTGAATTTTTGAATTCCTGTGTTGTTAATCTGAATCTAGTATTAGATGAACTCTGGAAAGACAGAAACAATGTCCTTTTCTAAAATAGTAAAGGGATCTTCTAGTTTTCTACATGGAAATAATGCTTATTTCATTATATTCAACCATACAGATAAGAATTTTCAGGCATTAGGGCATCATGTGCAATTACAGCTCATCTCATTAAAGCATATGGGACTTGTAAAACTCAGAAGAAAAGCCTTATGTGTTGGTAAGTAGCCATCTCCCCTTAAACTGAGTTATCTTGAGTGGTTAAAGTACATTATACCAAGAATGGAACAGTTCTGTATACTAAGAGAAGTATACATCTATTCTTCAAAGAAATTGGACTAACTGGGGACACTCAAAATAAATGTTTGGTCCTGATGAAGCAAGCAAAGTAAGAATGAGTAGAAGCTGAAGAGAAGACCTCCACTTAGAAAGGGACTTGGCTGCTAAGGAGATGGTGGTCTCAGTGAAAACAGTAGCTAGACTAAAAGAATTAGTGCCTAGTTAGTTCACTGTATGGTAAAGAGGCATTACATACACTGTTCTGACACACAATTAAGTACAGTGTTACAAAATTATGTGTTTCCTCTTTTGACCTGAAACCAAGTAGGTAGAGGTATGTAAGAAAAGTACAGTTGGAAGGAGATAGCAAGGGAAGCACCACAAAGACAAAGAGCAAGGACTAAATATTCCCCATCCCAAAACCGTGGGAAGAAAGAGTTCCTTTTATGTCTCTGGGTAAACAGCTACCGAGCAAGTGACACTTCAAACCTGGGAATGAATCACATCACACAAAGCAGGGTACTGAAAGGTCTTCATCAGAGGCAAAGAAAGGAGTTGAATGAAGGCCTTTTGACATATATTTTTATTAAATTCCAGTTTTGTGGCAAGGCAATGAAAAACTGAAGGCATGCCTACTGACTACAAGGGTAGCATAGAATTAGGGAATAAAATCAAAACAGCAAAAAATAAAATCAGCAAAGAATTACTATACGCCAAGTTCATTTTTGATGACTGCCTTGAAACAGTGCACTGACTTTCAAAATACAGAAGTATATTAAATATTTAAGAAGCAAAGTTATTAGATGTCTACAACTGTTCAAAGGATATAACCCTTCAGGTTACACTGGTTTCATACAAGGTTGAGAATCTGACTCTTTGGAAGGCTGAGTTAGTTACCTAAAAAAAACCAGAAAAGCTACGAGAGACAGACTAACAGGGTTTTTAGTTTGAAATGCACTTCCAGATCAAACACCAAACCCTAAATCACTGCTAACAGGCAGTAACTTGAGATTTTTTCTGCATCTTCAATTTTTTTTTTTAAGATTTGACAAAACTATTCACTAGCAGTAGTTCCCTAAATATTAATTCAAATAAGCAACCACAAATAAACTCATTATTTTATTCTGTACACATTCATGATACAGCCAAACATTTAAATTTATATAAAATTATAACTATTACTAGTGCGTACAAACAGCTCATAAATAAATATCTAACAGGCTATAAAAATACAACAAAAGTTACTAAGTTTTTAATAATCTAACACTCAAAACGTTTATAAAGGCGACGCTTACCTATAATATTGTATGTGCAATTCCTAGAAAACCCTTAAAATGTGAAGTGTCATATGAAACTTTACTTTGCTCATAACTTTGCATTTTCCTGTATTAGTTTGTAATAACGTGATACACATTATTCATAGACATTTGGAAAAACAACATACAACATGATTATTGCATATTTAATTTTTTTCACATAGGTAGTACTGTTTAACATTCCTTTCTGCATGACAAAGAGGAAAAAAGGAATAGCACATGAAATAAAAATTCATTTCTTAATCAGACATTTAAGAGATTTAAATCCCTTTTTGTTCTATATAATAAACACTTTTTTCCCCCTACATTTCTGAATTACAGAAGAGTAACACACTCCTTTTTATTCTTTTGAGATGTTTCCTACTTCCAAGGCCCTTTTATCAATGTAATTTACTGCAGCCCTTTAAACAACAAGCAGTGGAAAAGCCCTGCAAAAACTACATTTTCCTTTCAAATGTTTCCCGATTTCCAATCTTGCATTAAAAAGATTAACGTACACTCGTTAAGTCATATTCTCCTTGCTCAAAAAAACGCAAAGCAAACATACAAAAGACTATGGAGAGAAAACTATCGATTTCTGATGTTAGCTTACCCCATTCAAGCTGCCCAAATCCTTCACTAGGTGTTCATCTGTAGAGGCATCATAGTTAAGTACAGCATGTTGCTTGTCCACACTTCGTGACTAAAATATATTAAAAATA
>NW_010158510.1:39667-57823 GCF_000695765.1 Mesitornis unicolor
AATAAATTATATAAAATAAGGTATTTAAAAACAGATCAAGATAGCATTAACAGCTATTTCTCGAAGTAGTGTGATTATTCTCTTTCTATATAGCACATTTATTCAAATTATATTAAAAAATTACCACATATATGAAAAAACTCAATCTCTAACGACACCCAACTCTGGCCCTGGGTGCCCACAGAAGAATCCTAAAATCAACTCAGAAGAATTATTACTTTAATGTTTCTCCAAATGTGAATATTAGTTAGATCCAGCCATGATTTATGCAAAGATTTTGGTTTAGTTCACCGTAGTATTACTGATGTTTAATCTAACATCATCAACTTCACCTTTATTTATTTCTCTCCCTCTTTCTCTCTCTCTCTCCCCCTCCATCTCCCCCTCTTTAACCACATGCATCTTTCAAACCATGATATGATTCTGTGGTATTGTTGTTCTCTCTGAAACACACCGTTTCCTGCCATGCACCACTGAATCTTCCATGATGTTGCCTGGGATACTTACCATAGTATACAAGCTTTGAAGGTGTTTTGCCTTGATCTCAATTTCCTAAACAAATTAGTGATGGCCTCTTCACTAAATGTCTGAGTGGCTCCTGAATAACTATTCCCATCAGTTCTGACTCTCCCTCTTTTATCAGCCCTTCCTTAAGCACTTCAGTATTTATTTATTTATTTATTTCACGTCCAACTATCAACCCATAGACCAGGAACAACCCTTGATACTATTTTCTCTGAGAACACCCCCTCCCTGACAGCTAAGTGCATCTTTTAGCACTTGCCCACAGCCAAGAGTTTGCACGCTGAGGTGTTGACTTAAAGCAAAGAAGAGGTGGGGCCAGATATATGCATGACCACTCACATGCATGTGGTCAGCACCTTGACATCTAGAAGAGTTACCAACTGGATAGAGCCCACAGCTCATCTTCCCTAGCTGTGCACACCTGATATCAGACTGTTTTCTGGTAATTCTGCTAGTGCAGTGTCCCAGCATGATTGCACAGCAGCAAATTGCTTCCACACAGCATTCGTTCTAGTTCCAGGTTCACCTCTTCTATCCTTGCTACTCAAATCATCATTCAGGACTAAACAGAACTGAAAATGGTAAGACTCTGCCCGAGACTTCTGTGCTTTTTCTGTACCAGTG
Source organism: Mesitornis unicolor (assembly GCF_000695765.1). Classification (NCBI taxonomy): domain Eukaryota; kingdom Metazoa; phylum Chordata; class Aves; order Mesitornithiformes; family Mesitornithidae; genus Mesitornis; species Mesitornis unicolor. Next base: position 40,817 of record NW_010158510.1, read on the forward strand.
CAGGCCATCTGCCAGTTCTAGGAGTCCCAGGTTGTCAGTGCATTTGCCAGTTCAATGCATCAGAACATGCAATCGTGACTCCTAAGGAAATGCTTTCTCTTCTCAGAATCCCACTTTTATAATTTTGTTCCTTCTTGATTTCTAGAGACTTGCCAATATTATTTTCCTTCCTTCTTTTCAACTTACTTCCTTATTCTTCTTTTCCATGCTATCTTTTGACTCCTTTGCTTTCCCCCAAAGAAGTGAAATCAGTCCTCTTCTGCTTATACTTACTATACTTTTAGACTTTACATTTGAGCCAATTTGCTCTGCAGCCTTGAGGGGTATAGAAGGAGGGTGAGGATATAAAGAGGGAGGAGAGAATTAAGGAAGACAAATAAACAACAAGGTCCATGTCAATAAAAGCTGCACTAGTATATCATATAGTAGTTAAGTCTTCTTAACAGTAGATGAAGATATACCAGTACAGCTCATTTTATACTAACTTAGTATCCTTTCCTCAAGTGAAAACAAGCTATCTCATTAAATCAAATTCACTGATGTGGGTGTTCTGCTGTGTCTATAACGTCAAGTAGAAATTAAATTTTCCACACTCAAGTGATGCAGCAATGCAAGCACTAGAATTACCCTGTCTTTATCTAGGCTAGGGGAAAAATTTCTGAACTTTTCATATTCAAATATATACTCTATTATCAATAAATTATTTTATTATCTTTATATGCTACTTCCTATTCGAAATATATTAAAATGGAAAGGACATAAAAAGGTCCTTAAAGCTTCATGATATTTTGTCATATTTTCTGAAATTGTAAGAATAATTACTCATCTGTGGCTTTTAGAGAAACACCTGAAATTTTGCAGAACATTAAGGTTCTCCTCAGGCTCTGAGGATATACTCACATATAATTGCACACATTTTTATTCATTCCAGATGATCTTTACAGGTGGGATGATTGTGCAAATCTTTAAAATGCCATTTTCCCTTCTCATTTGTTACTGCAGCCTTTCATTCAAATTTAAGTACTATCAAAATTACTTTTTATAAGACTGTGGTGCCCTGGCTGACAGCTAAGCACTGCACAGCCGCTTACTCACTCACTCACTCACTCACTCTCCCTGCCCCAGCGGGATGGGGAGGATAACAGGAAGAGCAAAAGCAAGAAAGCTCATGGGTTGAGTTAAAGATACTTTAAGCAGTGAAGGAAAAATAAAGTAGAAAAAAAAGAAATAAAACAAATCAAGGGATGCAAAGGCAATCACTCACCACTTCACACAAGCAGACCAATGCCCAGGCAGCCTTTGATCAGTGGTTACCTTCCCCAGATCCCTCCCTCAGTTTTTGTTGCTAAGCATGACATTATATGGCATGGAATATCTGATTAGGTGGTTTGGGTTCCTCGCTGTGTTCCCTCTCAACTTCTTGTGCATTCCCAACACAGTCACGTGCGTGTAGGAGGAGCAGAATGAGAAAGAGAGAATGCCTCGGAACTGCAAACACTGTTAAGCAACAGCTAAAATACGGGTGTGTTATCAACACTGTTTTATCAACATTGTTTTGGTCACAAATCCAAAACAGAGCACCATAAGGGCTTCTATAAAGAAATTTAACTCCATTCCCACCAGACCTAGTACAAAGATTTATATACAACTACAGAAATAATAAAAATCAGAGAATAATTGGATTAGGAGCTGCATAAATATAAAGAGGAAAACTCCATCCACAGTTAAAATAAATCTGTAACTAGCATTATTTTAGACAAAGACTCTTCAATCCAGACTACTAAGAAAATGTCCAGAATACAGAAAATAAGACTATTCTTCTTTGGAAATAATATTTATATTACGAAAAATGTAGATTTTTTTCACATTGAAGATAATTCCCTCATCAAGATTCAAAAAGTTTTCTAAACATATGATGAAAGAAGAGGAAAATGTGGTATTTCTCAACAAGCAGGGTGATGCATTGGAGCAGCTAGTTAAATACAAAGACTGCACACCTTATTTGAGTATATCTACAGAATAACCCAGTTAAAGCAAATCTGCATTCCCAAACACAAACAAAACCTCTGTTAGAAGAACAGTGGTTAGGTACAGATCTGAGGTCCTATTATATCAGGCATGCAACAGAGTTGAAATGCTTTCTAATAAGGCTTTTATAACATGTTTTCTGTCAAGAGATTATGAATAAAAGCATTAAATTCTGCTTTCTTTATCATGCATTGTCCACATGCTTTGCAGCAAGAGAACAACCAAGTTGTCATGAGTGGAAAGGAAGGTCTTACAAAAAGAGCTATACATACAAAACAAGAACACATTATTAGCTTCTTTTGGTGGGTTCCTCCCCCTTCAGCAGTACATGGTGTTTCAGTCAAGCTGGCGTGTAAACCTAACATAACAGCAGGCTAAAGAGAATATTCTTGAAAATCGCCAGGCCCCTTGATTCTTTTTAGTACCTCTGAAGTCAATACACAGCAAATAACATTTCTAAATAACTGTAATCTATTCACAATATTAAATGCTTGAGTATTCAACTTCACTCTAAGGACTGATCGACCACAGACAGGAGATGGCATAGGGGAGAGAGAATGAAGAAAAGGCTCCCTTATCCAGAGACGACAACCCATTTAAGCAGCTAGTTGCAAAATAAAAGCATTTTTTTATTATAAACTTCTGGGCCGGAACCAACGGGGTGGGATTCTTGGGTTGCCTTGGTCATTGGGGTTTTTTTTGCGCTTATTGTTTTGTTTGGTTTTTTAATACTTCCCTTATAAATCACTAAGACATCATACTGCTTGTCTTTAAAGAAAAACTACAAATATTTTCATCTACTTTATAACAGGACAAAGTATTTCCATAACCAGTAAAACCTTTGGATGTCTTCTGAGGTTGAGAGCCAAATGCAGTTTACTAGAGATATTACGTTCTGAGTAATACACATAAAAATGTTTCTAGGCACTTCATTTGTAAGTGAGATTCTAATTTGGACATTAATGGCTAAATACACAACTCTTGGGAACCAAATATCCAAAAGAAAAAATTTTATTGAATTATAGGAAGGATCAAGAATATAAGTTTTGAAGTTTGATCCTCTTAAAGAGTCCTACAGTAACCAAAGACAAGAAATCAAAAAGAAACTCCCAAAATATTGCCACTAACCACTCAAAATTATACATACTAGAAAGAAGTAGCTCTGAGGAATACAGTTATGGTAGGGCAAAGTGCATGCAATATGGCTAAATAACAATAGTTACACACCTCAGAGTTCTGCATAGTGATCCTGAAAGTTAAGGAAGCTACTGAAATATCAAACTATTTTGACTAATACTTGCATTTTTACAGTTCTGCTGAAACCATTACTGAGATTGTCCTTAAACTTCGTTAGAGATAAATGCTCTTCTCTACTAATTTAATTTGCCTTTGTACAGGAAGATCAGGACATGGGGATAGAGTTACATCATACCATGTGACTAAATGAGACTACAAGTTGCAGAAAAAAGAAAGCTCTCTTCAAAAGCATCCAGTGCACTTAGCATTATCACATTTTATGGAGTACACTGTCTACTTTACTGATCATATTGCAAAATTTATTTCACCTTCTATTCTTGCATTCTGTATGTGATTTATATGAAGAAAATGTGATCCTCTGCACTTTACAGTAACTGTATGATTGATGGCAATATATTTAAAATAACATTTTTCTATTAATACAAGAGATTACTCAAAACAATCACTCTCCTAGCATCTGGGGAAATTAATTTTCAAAAGGAATACGAAACGAGTGCATTTTGCAACTTTGAGCATTTACACAATTACCTGTAACATCAGCTCACAGTCATCTCTTCCAACAAAAATCATTTCTCGTGGCAGCCTATGGCGGGTGCCTCCACTGCTCACCAAAAACCAAGATGTTAAGCTCATTTTCTGCTTAGCTGATAAAACCTTGGCAATGCTACGTCATCCTGAAGTGAGAAAGAAAGAGAAAGAGAGACAGAGAAATTCATTTTAGTTATTTTTAGCTACAGTTCCCGCTCAGCAAACACCATGAGCAGAACACAAAAAAGCCTCTGAAAATACAGCATTCTCAATAGCGTGTACTGAATCCAGCAATCACAGGAAGTGACAGGCTCCAGATTTACATAGTCTGAGGCTTCATGCAACTAGGCAAATTTAATCGGAGGTAAGCTTCTTCAAAATGAACAAGCAGCTTGTTAATGCCAAACGTCAAGTTGTCAGAAAGCTTTTAACATTTGATTGCTTATTATCAACATAATTGCTACATTAATGCTCCACTATCACAACCAATAAACAACATGGTAAACGCTCACAAAAAACAGCAAGTAACTTGCATGTGTGCCATTACATTTTCCTGCGAAAAAGAACCACTTCATTTGGTTTTAACCTCAGGTCCTCTGTACTGCACCAAGTGAAAGCTTAAATTAAAGGAAGTTTTGCTTCTTCTTTAATGTTAGATTTTACCACCAAAACTTTTATCTTGGAAATTTAACGGTGTACATTTAGACTTGTAAACAAAGCAGAGCAAAGTGAACAATTTAGAAGTTATTTAGAACTAATAAAACTGAAAGCAGTGTTTCTATGAAACTTTACCTTAATTTTTCAATATATGTGACATACTACATACTTCCACAGGAAAAAGCCACAGCTATTTAAAATGTCATAAAATACTACAAAAAAAATCCCAAACAACCAAAAATGGAACAACAACAAAAAAAACCACCAAAACAAAACTTGAAAACTTGATAAAAACTCCTATGGAAAACTTCAAATAATATGGCCTACTCAACACTGGACAAAAATACCATTAAAAGCACTCTCCAGAGCAAATAAATGGTTGATTCTTGGAAAAGCCTTTAAGAAGTACTCCAAATCTCTCTTTAAGAAAAAGCAAGGCAAAGCAATCATTTCATTCATTCGTTACCGACCTGTATTCACTAGAAGAGAAGCTAAAGAAAACAAAAAGCAACCAGTCTCCATTCCTCTCAGTAACAAATAGCTGGTACATCTCTTATTTATATGTCATTTAGTGATATTATGCACGGGCAGCAAATATACTGTAAGCAGACAAACTGGTAGCAGATGAGCATAATCTGCACGATAACAAGAATACACGAGGTTCTCTAAACCAAGACTAACACGTAAGCACCAAGTAGGACCACAGTACCAGCACTACCCCATTAGCTAACTACAATCAAGGAAAGACACCACAAATTATGAAAACTTGCAGTGAGCCTTAGCTAGGTCAAAACTGCATCTGAAAATGACAAAAATGACATTTACAAAACAGTAAGTCAAAAGCATACCATGGCTGGTGCTAAAATGAACCAGCAGAACTGTCAACTCAGTTAAAAAAATGCAGTTAGAATGGAAGAAATTATAAAGATTTAATGTGCTAAAGAGTTACTTAATAAAAAAGTAAATATGTATTACAACAAAGTGTTCCCCTAAACAGTGATACCTACAATAGGATTACCTTTCCACAGCTGCATCACAACACATTCTTCAAATGAAACTTATGGCCACTTAATGTTCTCCAACTTAATGGAAGAGGTGATACAGCAACTCTATTACACATTATTCATAGAAAATATGAAGATGACAAACTAAATCTACAAGAATAACTTGCTGAAATAAAGTTTAAAGACAACTAGTTAGCAAGGGTTTTAATAATTAAAACAGTTTATCCGGGACCAGTGAAGGAAATTAACATTTGTATTTTTAATTTAACTTAGTTTAAAAGATAAACTAGGTCAATCAAATGACATTTTACATTACTTTTAAGAAAGCAAAAGGAAGTATCAAAAGTGGCCAGCCTAGGTTCTAGCTTTTATAAGTAAACTGAATGGATGTTTGACAGCAAGCTTGTGTTCAATATCAAAGCTCCAAACTTAATTTATATTTCACTGCTTTTTAAATCCCTCATCTGCTTATCATAACACTTATACCATTTCAACTTCCTGCTCTAATTGAAAATTCATTAAAAATCCTCCAAGAGTACATAAACTATTTTAATAAGTTCTTACTCAAATACTGGTTTAGTTTACATAGGTAGACTGCCAACAAAGGAGAAAAATATTTTTATTTATATAAGACACGTATGTTAACAACTACTGAACTAGAAAAAAAAAAACTAAACCCCAAACTTCCCACAAATGAAAAAGCTTGACAACAAACAGATTAAATTAAGCTATCTGAAATAACTTTATAAAATGTATTATACAAAGCAATCATTGCCACACAGCTTGGCAGCACATTTGTAGTTAAAAGCCCATCACCATTTATTTCTAAGTTAATAATGTTGTTCTTTTCAAACAGCACTGTCTCAACTATGACGAATCATCAACCTAGATACATATTTTACTTTAAAGCATTCTTCAGAATAAACCAATGCCTTTGATCAAAGCTCTGCTGAAATTCTGCACAGCAAAACTGGCTGAAAAAAGGATACAGGAGCAACAGATACTTAATATCAGAACAAAAAAGTGCATTAAAAATTTTATATGAAACCACACACTTAGCAGTTATATAGACAGTATATGGGCAATTACATCGCACCCTGAAAACCTGATGAAAGCTAAGAATATTTTTAATATGCTGCTGTATTAAGAACGCTGGCTGTAGTATTCTGAATAACACAAGGATGAAAGAGTGCTCACTGTCTAGGAGACATCAAATTACATTCTTATATGACAGATGCAAAATCATCGTCACCAGTGGCGCACAGCGCAAATTTAGGTCATGGTAATTCTTACAATGAAACATGGATACTAAAAGGTCACACTAGGTTCAATAAGCAATAAGTATTCATGGAAGAAAAAAAAAATCACCACACCTATTAAATGAAGCTACCCCACATATAGCTCAGGAACTGTGTGGACTGTGCACTTTGAGAGGTTGGGAACATGCTCTAGTGAGGATTCACTTGCTATTGTTCTGCTTAAAAACCTTTCTTCATTACCTCGCCTTTGTTTAAGGGGAACAGGACACTGGCCCAGATGGACCAGTCTCACTCCAGTATGGACTACACTGTTTAGATAAGTATTTACAAAAAATATTATTATTTCTTTCTTAGAAAAATGAATTTTAAGTATTTTATTTAAGCATTTTGTCTTATTAGTCCTTCCTAATATAGCAGTATTGTGTTGTAATCTTTAAACAAACTAGTAAACATTTCAGCATTAAGATTTCATCATTGAAAGCAATACCTCATTCTAGATACCTGGAAATCAGTTCCTGAGACATCTACTGCAACTGCAAAACATTTCTCTGTCTGCAGAAGAGACAGCATTTAATGGTGAAGGACTGTGAATTTCAAAAGGCAGTAACCAGTGTGTAAGCACAAACACATGGGTATTAAGTCATTTGAAACAGATGATGCAGCAGCAGGGAAATTGGCTCCATCATCCCTGTAAATGTAATTCAGTCCTAAGAACCAAAGCCCTGCAATATGGAGCCAAAAGATGGGTGTAACCAATTTCAAATATGTCTAGAGAAACACTGTCAAGATTATAGTTTTGATACAGTAATGTTATTGTAAGAAAAATCCTTAATAATCTCACATTTGAGCAAACTACAGTCTACATTTTTGTATTTGCCTGTAACTGAAAACAGCCAACTGTTTTCTCCAACTATTAGCAATTACCAAGACGCTGATCCTATAGAGTAACAAAAAGCTATGTTTAAAGTAAACCTAATACATGACTGAAATTCTGACTTTTAAGCACCGCAGCTCTCCATATGAAGACTCAAAAAAGTATCATTTTAATGGTACACAACTTTCCTATTATTGCACAATAAATTTTAAGAATATTTTAAAATAATATTTTAAAAATGCTTCCTCAAGCTGAGACACAGCTTCATGATAACAAGTTGCCCATTATTTGCCCTTTTACGTTCCTGTTTCCAGCTGCTAAAATTTTGCTGAAATTAAGTTTACCTTCTCGTACAATTGCCTAGTATATCTGGGGAAGCTTCAGAAGCTGTAACCTATTTACATGCATTAGAAAATAATCTTAAACTACATCATCACATAATATTGTAATCAGGGCTCTACCTTATTCAGGTTAAAACTATCAGTCAATTAATCAGTATTTTTCTCCTCTTTTCATCAATTGATTAGCCTGTGCCTTATTTATTATCACTAAAAACCTTTTGTGAGTTAGACTTCCTACTGGCTTCATCTGCCATGGTCATCATCACAGCATGAGAAATTCATTAACACTTTTCGTAAAATCTCCACAAAATCTCTACAAAGTTTTTATTATAAATGGGGAATGGTAGAGAGCACTTTTTAATACTGAAGTATCTTGGTCTTCAGTATTTTAAGTTCCAAAACTGTAGAGAAAGAGAAAAAGTTAGTCACAAAGTCCAAGTCATGTACACCATGTACCTGCATGCTTGGAAGCATGAAACTCAGCACTGTGCGAGGTGGCAAGCATCACTAGATCGATATCTGGTGTTATCTGGATGCCTGGAGGAGTGTGAGATGAGGCAGAGGCCTCATGGTCCCAGACCCCATTTCTTTCCGCCCCAAACAGAGGAGCCATTACCTCTACCCATGCAGGTGTGAATTAACGGACTTTATGACATTAACATAAACAATAAGGTTGTCTACAGTCATCCCCACTCACATGTATGCCCCGGTGCTGTAATGCAGAAATTTGAGTAATAACTGAAGACAAACACCCCAGGTGGTTTAATCCACTCAGGCACCCTCCTGCCTGCTGTCACGTACATCAGGGGATAAAAACCCTAGGATTCATGCTAGAAAGAGGGAGTTACTTCTTCAGCTGTGGAGTGATGAGAACCTTCCCCCTTGGTCAGAATGCTGGCCAAGGTAACTTAGAGGGGAGCCCTTATTTGGGGGGACAGGATGAACTCGGAACCATACCAATGAACTGGACGGATTGAGGAATTCGCTCCCTCTCCATCCCCACCACTCGGGTCACCTTGTGGGTAAGATTATTTACCTCAGCTAACGCTGAGTGATATATTTTCTCCTCAGGTTCATATTCCCTGAGTGTATTGGTTTTGCTCCACTGTATTTCTGTTCAAACAGGCTTGTTTATTTGCCAGGTGGCCAGGCTCACTGTGGGCAAGTTGTCATTGTTGCTGTTGTTAGTGAATGTGTGTTTCATAGTGCATTGTTGTTGGTATTATATTAGTTATACAACCTTTAGTGCACCTGTAGCTTTTCAATTTATCACTGGCAATCCAAAAGAACCTGTAAATGTTGCTGTAAATAAATGATTATTATTTGTCTCCCGATTTGCGTCTGTTGCATATTTGGTGCCAGCCTCACAAGACCGGATTTATTTTCCCTGTTTTTGCAACATTTAAACACCATCAGCATTTCACCTTAAAGTACCTAGTTCTACACAACACTACAGGTGTCCAAATGGTCTAATTTATTTCTGTTACAACACTGAATGCCCAGTTTGTTCGAAGTAAGGTTAAAGCCGCATGTAGGGTGGCTAGAAAATTAAGATCACCTTTCCAAAGTATGGGTAGATGGCTCACCTGCCACTGCAGGGACTATAAATACAAGAAAATAGTTCATACTCTAGGATAGCTTCTAAATGTTTTAGTCATGAAAGTATCCTTGGTACTTTCATAACCCCCTTTCTTTCACTACCCACATTGCTGTCATCCCAGAAATGGAGACAGAGGGCTGCACAGACAGCAGCCTCCTGCCTGAAACTGCATGCAACAGTTCCTAGGGCTAGACCATCAAGTGAATTTGTTAATAAAGTGGGTATCTGCTGCAGGAAACAAAACCAAAACCAAACAAAAAACAAACAAACAAACAAAAAGAAAATACGGATGGCTGAAGAGCCTTTCATTGCTCACTGGAATTCAATCTACATAAGCCATCCCTCATGCTACAATAGCATACAATGTTATTTCTCATAATCATTAAGTGAATAAATACCCATGTAATTTAAGGTGGTTCAGGCTAAAAAAATATTTTTTTTAAGAATTTATGGACCTTTTGAATTCACAGTGTACTTCACATGGGGAAGAAAGAAAACTCCAATGTTGGCCATTGTCTGCCAAGCAATACGTGAACTACAAAAGTCTAGCAAAGTGAAAAGACACTACTCAAGTAATGCTTTGGTCAAGCCACATTGGATCAGGTTGCCAAGCCACAATACTTCTCACTTTGAAGCTTAGGTTAGTGTCATAACAATATCCATAGAGGTTAATTAAAAAAATAACCTGTAAAAGCTGTAAAAAATTAATAACAAAATAAAAATCAAGAAAAGCATAAATAAGGTAAATTACACTTTCCTATTTCACCATGATCAAACAAGTTTATCTATACAAAGATGAGCATATCCAGTATGCTAATAAAATAGTACATCTGATAAGCAGCCTTTGGAAATGACTGTGGCAAGCAGGCCAAAGAAATAGTAACCAAATTGTCTTTGGGGGAAAAAGCTTCCTTTAATGAAAACTACTGAAATACTTCCTCTCCCCCAACTCCGTATCAGACTACATTATCAGACTATACTACTGCCAAGATATGCAAGCAGAAAAATAAATAAGTACAAATTAAGCATTGCATTCAGGCAAAACATAATCTTAAAGAAGCAGTCAAGTCCTCCTCCTCCTCCACTTCCTATTCTCACTGCCTCCATCGTGGCATATTCCAAATTACTTTGTAGTCTGTGTACGAAGAGGAAGTTTTATTTGCACTGGCCAAGTACCAGCCACAGTCCTGAGCACTACTGAAAAGACAAACATCGCTTTGCAAATATAATTGGACCACTTAACCTCCCAAGGGTGGTGATTTCACTTTCCCTGAAACTGAAATATGTGGGGTTTATCCCATGTCCCAAGATACTGAGATGAAATTACATTCAAGGCAATGCAATTTTTTTCTTCTTTAGCCCAGGGAATTATTTATTTTGCGAGTATGAAGATAAGTATACACTGCAAAGAAAAACATGTATTTAAGTAATTTTAACATTTATCTTTCAGTTTTCAGTGCCATTTTACTTCTTGGCACAATAAAGAAGTACAAAGAACATGAAAGCAGAAGTAATAGAGGAGAATTATTTAAATCAATGTTACTGATCTCCACATCCATTCACAGTATTAAAGACATAATTTGAAAAAGGTATTCAATTATTATTCTTTGCTACACCTCCACTGTAACATGAAAAACATCTATCATTCTAAGGTAGGCTCCATACAAAATATTTGATACATTCTGTCCTCTCCCTTATGGAATACTTTGGAGCTTTTTACAATTATTCTCAACAGCCAAGTACACAGATGTATTTTTCTTGGAAATACACTAAGTTGTTTGTTCCAAGATCCGTAACGCAGGAAAAAGGAAAAAAAAAGCTGGATGCACTTATTTTACAAAACAACCAAAGGCTCAAAATTGTCTTAAAGTTGGAAGTTATGTTTGCTCTATGCAATCTTCACTCTCTGAAGACAGGAGACTGTGAGTATGTGCACGCACACACACATAACAAAAGCCCATTAATTCTGTATCATAATTATGTTGTGCTATACAGATTGTCTGTATTTTTCTGTCATGACAAACTTAAAATTGAAGTTCTTTGAAAATTAGCTTGGTAGCTGCGATGTAAACAGAGGAGTTTTCTTCATGTTCAACATTTTCCATTCTCAGACACTAACAAGGGACTTGATTTTTAAGACCTTTTCCTGATGGGAAGTCCTCTTCTTGGAGATTCATATAAAAACAGAGTAGAACAAGGCTTGAAAAGCCTTAGATCTTAATTATTTGTTCAACTCTTCAGTCACATCCCAAATCAATCAACAGAAACCTAGTCTTGCAGTTTGGGGTATAGCACTTCTTTAATATCTCTGTCTTTCCCATAAAATGAAACTGAAAGGTAACAAACACTTTCTCGATGTACAATCAACAGCTGCCAAAAAGGCAGTATCAAGCATTTACCAAGACACGAAGCAGGATAAGACATTTGTATGAACAACAAGAATACCCAAGGTTTAAAAGCAGTCTGTAATTAGTATCAAGCAAATGGCTTCCCTGGAGAGAAGCTATTCCACATTTGCTTGTGGTGCCTACTCGCTTCTTTTTTGTATGCGGCCAACAAACAGGAATATAGCTACTGGCATGGTACGTCTTAATTCTATTTCTTACACTACCTCTTACTTACTGAATGTGATGAAACAGTTACATGCGAAATTGTCAATGTAAACTTTCAGAATTAAGACATACAGTGAGTACGCAGCTTGATGTTTTTATGCAAGGACTTGTCTGAGCCAGTATGTTACAACCCTTCAATTAAATCATGATCAGAAGCAGCCACTGCTATGTAAGCAGGATATTTTCCTTCATAGGCTGGTTTAAGAATGACTGGTAATAATTGATTTAAACTTGATTTGGTGCAATATTAGCATATGTTTTGCAGAATATCACAATGAAAATCTGATTAACTTTGGAACATTTGGAGACCACTGGAAAACACTGTTATTGGTATCATGCTATAAATATTTTTAAAATCTATTAATTGAATGCAAGTGTGTCTTTCCATAGACAGAAATCTACAATTCAAGTAGTTCTATGGGAGGAAACCTATAGAGATTTTTCTTTGTAAATTCAGTAATTTTGTTGCCTTGAAAAAACAGTTAAATAAAAAGAAGAGATGCAAAAGGGAAGGCTAAGTGGGAAGAGCTCTGAACTCCACACACACTGCTCCAGGCACGGAACCAAACAAGAGGAAGTGGTATTATAACCCCATCCACAAAAAGGGATTGAGTCATCCCTTTCATCGGCACTTTAGTGAACAAGTTTGGGATTTTGTTTTTTATGTTTTTTTAAAAACAACCCACAGTTACTACAAAAGTTTCTCATCTTGTTTCCAAGAAAAAGATTTGACTCGGAACTTCATTATGCTCAGTGACATAAAAAGGTATATTAAATAACACTGAACACGCTACTGAGAAATAGAGAAACAGTCTTCTGATTTACCAAAAATGTTTTAAATCACTTTAACATGGAACAAAATATGGACAAAAGCATAAGAAGTCAATTAAGACAGATCATAACCAGTTCCCTTTTTAAAGGCTGGAACAATTCACATCCTCTGTTCTTTAAATTACTCTACGTTTCCATGGTATAGAAATTATTATCACTATTGGTTCCCACTGAGCAACACTTCTGATAGTTTATTAAACACCTAACATCTTAAGAGTAAATTAGTGCTACATTTCTCTTTCCTTATGCTGCCTTGGCTCTTCCTGGACTTTATTTCTTGTATATTTCCGATTGAAAAGATGGTAATGATTTATTTAGTATATCTGTCACACACAAGACTAATATTATCACCTGCTTAATACAAAATAGCCCAGTTGTAGCCTTCATTTTATTTCCCCAGACATATTTTTAAAAGGCATATTTTTTACCTCAAGCAAGAGCACATATTTTTTTAAACAAATTACATTTCTTATAACTGTATTCTCCTTCTGCCACACAGTTAGTAATTAAAACTCTTAATGAAACCATTTTTAGTTGCTTGAGGAAGCAGGGCTCTTTCTCTGCCCATCACCTCTCCTAACAGCACGCCTTAGAGAGCTGGAGATTTCAGAGATACGAAGCTCCTAAAGGTTTTGGGAAAATGGAGGGCCGAGCAGAACAAGTTTCAAAAGAACAAGTCCATGATCCCACTGGCAGAAACACTGTGCTACAAGTTGAGGAGTTTCCAGTTCCTTACAGCCTGCTGCCCGACCTGCACTCACATGGCTCCTCTGTGCTCTGCCTTCGCAGGATATTTGCCATTCAGGTTATTTTACCCACAGAATATTGCTGGTTCCCAACCAAAAGGGCAAGAGTGAGTACATGTGCGTGTTGAGGTTTAGCAGTTTGGGATACAGGACATATCCCTAGGAAACCGGACATTGCTACTTCTCCTTCATACATTTTTCTCTTTTTTTATCTTAAAAGGAATGCTTTACTTTGAATCAAAATCAAAGTGCTTTCCCAGTGTTGCCAGAAATTCAGAAGTGCATTTTTCCTTTTAGCTTTGGATGTACAAGCCACGGTGGTAGGGAGAGAGAAAACAGAAACATGTTCCCTGTACTCAGTCTACGAGATGAGCAGGTGGAGGGCGATCCCATCCAGGCACGCAAGCATTTTTAACAGAATGAGTGCACTCTTGTGGTATTGGAAGTATAAACACACAAGCACCATAATGGATTAAACAGATGTTTCAATAATAAAGGTCCATCCATGTCAGCCAATACATCCATAAAAGTCAAGCTCTACACTTAGGAACAACTGCTCTAGAACATACCAGTAACTACCAGTTTGCAATCTTCTGCAGACAGAAAGGCAGTTAAATTTAAAATACTGAATAATCATGACAAAACAATTATCCTTTATTATTTTAACTCTAAGAAAAACTATGAACAATGGCACTCTGAATGACTTTCATTCCCATTTTCTCCTCAAGTGCAAACTGCTTTTCAGATGTTTCTGCAAGTTTGGTTCTGAGAGAAAGAAAACACATTTTATTTTCACATTTTAAAAGATTACTGCATTCCAGTGTATACATTGTATTCAGAATTTATAATGACATTGAAGCAGCCTGTGCCCAAAGATTTACTGGCCAAAATGGAGAAGTTAACAGCTTAAAGAAAGATCTAAATATAAGAGCAGCTTACTGGACAGCAGTACGGGTTGTGAATTTATAGTGTGACACCTTTTCCTTATTAGCAGCTCCTGCATCCGCACTTTCATTGCAACAAACCTCAAGTAATCCACTTTGTGTGAACTGCCTGGGGTTCCCTGCACATGCCACACAGTAGGAGTTACTATGGAAATGTAATATATGCAAAGCTAATACAGGAATTACTGTCATAGTAAGTTGTTTGCCTGTCCAGAACTTCCCTGTATTGACTTATTTTCAACCTTAGTGTTGGAGGCTCAACTGACAAGCAAATGAGCAGTTTTAAACCTCATCATATAAATGCTAAACTGAGGATGCTGTGATTCCGCATCAGCCAAAGCCAGTCTCACTGCTGTCAAGATCTCAACTCTCTTGCCTTGCCCCAGCCACAGAGGCCCAACTACTCCCTTTGCCTTAGCTGCCAGACTCACATGGCTGTGCAGCTCAGTGGAGCTATTTCAGCATGTTCAACCCGTGACAGGCCAACACTTGCGCTCTTCTCCACTCGCACCAACAAATGGCTCCCGGAAGCTAACACACAGGAACCTAGTACACCAAAGCAAAAGGAGCAGGGGTCTGCAGCCAAGGGTGGGTGAAAGAGGAAGAATAGGGCAGGACCAGGACAGTCAGCAGCAGGAAAATTACATCAAATCCACCTAAGCCTCACAGGACTCATATATTTCAACAGGTCTATAGTAACCATAAGAAATACTAATATAATAATTATTATTCAAATATAGTTTGTCATATTTACCCATTACAGATTAAAACCACAAAATTTTAACAAAGATTCGGTGTGTATTTTTATTCATTTTTCTATCTGCCTCAACTATTTTTTATAACACGATAATCTAATCATAAAGTCTTTAGTCTTCCACCTCATGATACACAAATGCAGTCTTTCCTCTAAATCTGCCTTAAGATCAGTGACCCTAAATGTGAAGAAATATCGTGAAAAGAATGAAAGGAAGAATTCCTAGAGAAATAACTATACAAATAAAACAATACACAGACATCTTTGAATATTTTATTTTTTTAAGACTATGGCACTGTTCTGCCAAAAGTACAATAAATAAAAAGAGCAAGGCATAACGCTGTGTTTTAGTTTTGGCATGAAACTACATCAAGGGAAAGACCCACAAAACACAGGAACTCAAGGATGTTAATCTACTAAATCTAATTTTCTCTCAAAGTGCTGTTTGAAGTAATTTTATGAACTGCACTAAAAATAACAGTGTGTTTATTTTTTACTTTTTTTTTACTAAATCAAAGGTTTCAATTTGCCTCAACTGGGCAAGAAATGACTCAGAACTTCCTGGTTCACTGTCATGTCTTGATACTGATGTTTCAGCTTTTTTTTTCTTCCTGCCACCTTAAAAAGGACTTCACTATATGCTATAGGCAGCTCAGACAATATAAAAATAAAAATTAGTTCACCTTGACAGATATTTAAGTAAATATCCAGTAATATTAAATGGATCAACTGAAAATGGTCATTGTGTAGGGTACAGGTAAGTAGAGTTAGGGACTATGAAAGCAATGTCAGAAGCTCTAGCAAAAAAAAACTTGCTTAACAAACTGAATAAAAACTTTAAAACATTCCTACTATGTGTGGATACTGAAATGTGATTCCGACATCAGGAACTGAAGTTGTTGGATAATTTAGTTCCTAGTTCTGTTACAAACACTGACCTCCTCAAAGCAAGTAACCAGGCAGCATTTTGAAATTATACGCTTGGAACAATAATCCTGCAAGAGATCAATGCAAACCAGATCCTGGAGTATCAGTGTGCCCTAAAGGCAAAAGTCAACTGTTCCTATTTGCAGTTTCAGCAACACACCACCTGAACATGTTTAACTTTGACACTTGAAGTTGCCAATGCAGTATGCTAAAGAAAATAAAATCAGACTGCAAAAATGGAAAAATCTAAGGGGATATCTTTGTTTAAGGAAAGCTAGCAAAAAATGCAGTAGTATTTTTAATATACATATTTATATATTATTTATATATTTATTTGTAATGGTTAGTTTTACAGTCAACTCAAAACTAAAATTCAAACTGTGTTTCTGACTTGTGAATCACCTCAAAAAGCAGTTCCTACAGAAAGGGTTTGATCCTCATATTATATGACTATCCCCTTTGGAAACCAAGTGCAATAAAAAGAAAACATTACAATTTAAAGAAAGGGGAGATGGATGGCAGAAGTATAATCTTCATTAACCTCACAAAACTGGGGTGGCTTTTTTGTAATAACAAAAATATGTAGGAAATAAAGATTTTAATTATTAAATTACACAGGTGTATTGGGTTTTCTGTGAGGGGTTT
>NW_010158511.1:0-250 GCF_000695765.1 Mesitornis unicolor
GGATGCGGAGGGGAAGTTTATGGGGGTTTTGAAATGATTCTGCGTTTATATTTGTTGTAAGTTGTGTGGGTTGTTTTCTCTTTCATTTCTTTCCCCTTCTGAGCGCCGGCATCTCGGTGGTAAAGGCTGCTTGTCAGGTTCCTGCGCTGTCTAAATGAAAAGGAATTTAATTTATTTGGGACAAGGCAGTGTCAGATGAAGAGGCTGCTTATTACATTTAATGAGTATTTTTTTTTTCCAACCCTGGCAT
>NW_010158511.1:262-27565 GCF_000695765.1 Mesitornis unicolor
TCCCTCCATGTGAGGTGTACGAGACCTCCCCACCCCTTTGCATCTTACAGGGAGGAGAAACGGTGGCCAGGCTGGGGCAATGTTTTGGTTTGAGATTACAGGCCCCAGGAGTGGGGCTGGGTGTGTTTTTGGTTGTAGCTTTTTGTGGCACGTCCGCTGGTTTTTGATCAGGTATCAGGGCCGGGAGCAGGGCCTGGCCTGGCCGTGGGCTGGGCTGGAGCCTGGGCTCAGCTGGGGGTGGTGACCAGGGCTGCACCAGGCTGGGGCGCGATGACAGCCGGGGGCTTGAGGTGCTGCTGGGTTTTCCAGCCCTTGGCCAGCCTGGGGGTGCATCTGTTTAGATTTCACAAAGTGGGCAAATTTGAAGTTTGGTAGGGACCCCTTGGGCCATGTCACCTTCCTCTCTGGGACCCGGTCCCATCGCTTTGGCACCGCACCTGCTAACACCACCATACCTGCTCCTCCAAAATGGGGTAAACCATTCTCTTTCATTTAAAAACTAAATGGCAGCGTTGGGCCAAGCAGGCCCGTGCTGGCGATGTGCCATGGTCCAGGTAATTACCACCGGAGCGCATGTGTATCTGCGCGTGTGTGTTGTTTTTTTTAATGAGGAGTATGATGGTAATAAACTGGTTGATGATTGACTGGGCCTGAACTATGTACTCTAAGATTTTGATGGAGAGGATAATTTTTTTCATAGTTTATTTCATTTATTTCTTTATTATTTCTATCGTTGATATCAGGAACCGAGCGGCTCGGGACCTGCTTCCACCCATGAGTGCGACACGCTGGCTCTGGCTGGGCCCAGCCGTGGGCGTGTGGCTGCCTCCCTTCTAGATCAAGGAGCTGGGAGGCTGCGTGGGCAGCCCAGGAGTTAAGGATGTGGTGAAACTGCAGGAGGGCAAATGCTTTAAAGAGTAATAAACAGTGATTTACCCCTGATCTCCATCTCCAGGAGCTGTGGCAGTGCAGAGATGGGATCTGCAGGCAGCTGCCCGGGTGTTCCTGGCCGGGTTTGGCCCAGCAGGCAGGGCTGTGCCCCCCAAGGAGCAGTGCCCCCTGCTGGCTGGAGCGCTGCCCACTGCCTAATGGGCCCCCGCGCCTGGCCCCTACCCCTGCTCCCCCAAAAAGGGACTGTGAAGCCAATGCTTTTCCCCCCAAAAGGAACCCTGCTTCTCCTCGGGAGCGCGGCGGGTGCTAGGCCTGGGTAATGCGTGGGTTTTGGGGCTCGGGTATGGGAACCCAGGGCTGCAGTAAGCCATGGAAATGAGGATCTGGGAGATCTGTTTAAGTCAGCATTATGGTCTGTGTGTGGGTGAACCCGTCTTGTCATGATCTTGGGGCAAAGACCTGCCCCATAATCACCACCTCTACCCCTTATCTACTTGGGCCAGCCTATCTCCTGCAGTCGCTGCCTCTTGAATCCTCTCCAAGCCCTGGGGCTGTGGCTCCCCGGAGGCAGTGCCCGAGGGCTGCTCGCACAAGCTGCCAGCTGGCAGAGCCGGGTCCAGAGGGGTTTCTTTCCCAGAGGGACCCGGTATGCGGGGTCTGACAGTCTGCTCTTGCCCAGGGCTCTCTCAGCTCAGTCAGGCCTTGCATTGGACCTTCCAGGGCCAGGAGCGTTCATGGTGGTTGAGGGCTGGAAGGAATTCATGGACCGAGCCCATCTGCCCAGGATCGTGGCGAGATGTTCCCTACATGTGACTTTGTGCAAGTCTGGTTGTAAATATCTTGAGTGACTGGGCACCTGTCACTTCCTTTGGGAAACTGCTCCCCAGCCTAATTATCCTTGGTATGAGATTACAGGAACTGATCTCAGAATGTGGACCAAGGAACCTATGGTAGACAGGTGGAGAAGCACCCAATTTTCCACTCAAAGGGTTGTTTTGTGACTTTGTTTTGTCAAATCCTTGTTGTTGTTTGAAACACCCAGTGGATACAAACACCTTCTTTGGGCTGGTGCCAGCTCTTTTCTTTTTTTTCCATTTTTTTGTTTGACAGTACAGATTTTTGGAGAGACAGTGGCTCAGTCAAGGTTGGTATCATTCCTGTGCTGAGCTCATGGTCTGCAGAAGGCTCCCAGGCAGTTCGTTTGGGTGTTCAGGTCATTTTTGTGTAGTCCTCTGAGATGCTTGTTGGGTGCAAAGTGTTCAAGTGCTTAAACCTGAGACTTCTTTGGGAGAAAGGTTTACCCAGGCAGGGATTAACCTTCTCATCGTGGTGTTAAGCAGGGCCCAGCTATTGAAGAGCATGCTTCAAAGTTGATTGAAGTCTGTAGGCATCTTTGTACTGCTTTGGTGCCGTGGAGCGATATAACTCACAGAAAGACCAGGAAATTGGTCCCTGAGATAATAAAGGTCTGTTTCCCTGCCTGTACCCTTCTGCCGGGTCCTGTTCCCTCTAAACCAGGGTGAGGTCTGCTGATGTGTGCAGGTGCTGCGTCCTTCTGCTGGGAAACACTGGGAGGGGGAGAGGCAACATGGACTAAAACCGGCTGTGAACGATACAGATACCTCAGCTGGAAGCGATCAAATATTTAATACATAGCTGCTGTGTATCAGTTTCTCTTTCTGTTTTCCTGGACTATTTATTCTTCCCTCCTCACTGCTATCAGAAAGGACTATCTGAGCTTGGACTTTATTTCAGGGCTCTTGCCTGGGTACTCTTGTCTATCCCACTCTGCCAGAGCACTTGGCTGCCCACACAGCCATAGCTTTTGTGGCCGCTTTGCCTCTCCGACATCAAATCATCCCCCAGGCTGCTGCGTAGCCTACAATTTTGATTTCCCTCTGAAAAGTTGGTTGAAAGTATCTGGAAAGTAATGAAAAGTCCTGCAGGGGGTGAAGTCCTGCGCTGCATCTCCCACCTTCCGCTGGGCTCCTTCCCTCCCTCCCTCCCAGCAGTTGAAGTCACAGCCGTTCCCAGGGTTTGGGAGCTCAGGTGCCACCCAGGGCTCAGCTCCCAGAAGTGCTGACAGGGCAGAGGCCGTGCTGGGCTTTGGGAGAACCAACGTCCTCGTCCTCGGCTGCACTTTGCGAAGCGAGGAGGGGGCAGAGGAGGCTTGGCTGGCAGCAGGGGAGGGGCAGAACCTACAGCCAAAAGTCCCACGCGGCACCATCTCCTCCCCTCCGGTTCAATGCGGACTGGATCAATTTGGACGTCTTCAGCAATAAAAAATGCCGATGTCGTCCTAATTCACCAGGCCCCGAGATGACAGCAAATTTACATTTTTTAATTAAACTAGCAGCCAGTTTTTATGAGAGGGGGCTGGGTTATGCAAATCAAATGGTTGTGTACGAAAGATTAGGAGAGTTTGGGAATAAATTCCACAAATGCTAATAAAAAAAAAAGAGAGAAAATGAGAGGGGGGAGCGAGAGGGACATTGTTCCATTAGCCCCTTTTAGACTGATTTCCCTAGGGAGAAAGCAATGGGGGGTGAGAGATGGAGGCAGCTTTCAGAGACAGGTAAAATCCATTTTGAGGATTGAGAGCCCCTTGGACCAGGACCTTGCTGCTCCCTGGTTCCTCTCCCAGGGCTTGCAGGGGAGATGGAGGCAGGCAGCAGTAGCAGAGGGAAAACTTGCCGGCTCCTAATCCCCATTCCTCCTTGACCAGTGATGGTACGGGCTGAAACACCGGCGAGGTTGGGGAGCTGACTGAGGGGCTGCACAGGGCTACTCCGAATGGAGACCATCTTTGGGACAGATGGGACACAGAGCGGGGCAGGTGGCTGCAGTCGGTGCCCTGGGGCTTCCCTCTCTCTTTGTGCGGCTTTTGCTGGTGGGTTCTGGTCCTGCACAGGCTCTGTCTTGCAGAGCTGATTGTATTTTGGAGAGGGATGGTGATGCTTTTCCCTTCCCTAAACTGTAGACCCCTTTGTTGCCCATCAGTGGGGCTCTTGGTGGCCAAGTCCAGCTGTTAACATCTCTTCCCAGTGCATTAGCCTGGCACCAGCCTTCCCCCCTCTTTCTCAAGAATCTTCCCATCTTTCTTCATTTTATTTTCTTTCAGAAAATAAAGCATTTGTCAAGCCTTTTTGAGAACAAATAGTTACAGTGAACCAAAACCATGCACTTCACTCGTGTAAAGTATGTTCTTGTTTAAATTTCCCAAAGAATCCTGTGTTCTCATTGCGTTTGGGAGTTAGGTGTGGTGGCTGGGTACCGAAGCAATTGTTTGCTTTGCCATGGAGAAACACAACCAGAAAATTTCTGGAGGCTGGGAAACTGCTTAAAGCTTCCAGTCCTAAGGCAGTTTCGTGCTCAGAATAAAAGCTGAGCAACCCATGTAGGCTGGCAAGAGAGAGCAAGGGGTGGAGAGGAGATACAAGGAAAAAGGATGGGAAGGCTGAAGTCACTGGGTGCACTTCGTGGCAATCCCCTGAGGATTTGGTGCCTCACTGGAGAATTTTGCCACCCATTCCTGGTTTTGGGGTGTGAAATGATGATTCACCTACACGCACATGTTGTGCTTTGGAGAGGTGACATTTTAGCAGAGCCTCTTGTGAAACCGGTAAAAACACCGAGCTCCGCCGGAGCATTTCTGGAGGTGTTCCCCACACCCAACACCTACGTTCCCGTAACCCTGTCCTGCACATGCACAGCTGCCCTGGACACGCGCCCACCTCCACGTTCCCGGACGCTCACGTGTTGGTGTTGTGCTGAACTTCACCTTCTCCCGGCTGCTGTCTCAAGGCATCGCCTTCCTCTGCACCCCGTGCTTGCGCCATCGTGGCCATGAGCGGGTCTTTCTTAGCAGCAAGAGATCATCGGCATAGCCCGTGCCCTGTGTGCTGGGTGTTCCTGTGCTCCCACTGCTGCCCCAGTGCGTCCCCCACCTTCCCTGCTTTCGGGGAGGAGCGGTGGCTTTGGTGGCGGGCTGGGTCCACAGCCATGGGCAGGGAGGTGGTTGCACAGGGGATTTTCTGTAACGCGAGTTTCTGAGCTGAACTAGGGCCAAGTTCAGCTGAAATCCAACAAAGAGAGCACCAGAACAGGTCTGTGAGCCGTGGCAGAGGCTGAGGGTTTGGTGTGGGATGAATAACTCCTAATCTATAAAGTGGGCATAATAATCCTCCCCTGTGCAGCCCAGAGCCAGGGCTGGGCGCTTCAGTGATGGAGATAAGTGAGGAGGCCTGGCTGGTGTCCACGGACGGGTGCGGGGGTCGGGCAGGAGCGCTCCTCCCTCCAGCTGGGGTGTGGTGGCTGGGATGTGGGAGAGCAGAGCCCGCTCCCGCTTTCCGGGAGCTCCTGGCACCCTCCACATCCCGAGCACCCGTGGGTCTGGGGTAGGATGTCCTGTGGAGCCCCAGCCGGGCTTTTCTTGTGCGATGGTGCCGTGGTGTCAGCCTGGGACTGGTTGGGCCAGGGCAGAGCAGAGGAAGGACCAGGAACTTCGAGCTTCCATACATGGGAAACTGTCAAAAGCCAGGTAGCAACACCAGCTTTTGTCTGGTATTTCCAGAAAAACCCGGCGGGACCTGGCATCTCAGGGCATAATTTATTATGGAAAAATAAAATAATAAAGTCCCAATCCCTTTGAGGCCTGAGTCATAGAAGCATCTTCTCATTAAAGCAGCTCCACCTCTCCGCATGGTGGTTGCCAGCACCGTGCCTGGATGAATCCACTCCCTGAGCTGGCCCGCCCAGGGCAGCCTTCCTCCTCTTCCTCCTCCTCTTCTTCCTCCTCCTCCTCGCTGCCTGTGCTCCCCAGCACCCCTCTCCTCCAGCACCCTTCCCCCATCCAGAGGAGCACAAGTGGCTCTAGATGTCAACCCAGCTTCCCCCCAGGCCTCCCTTCTTTGGGCCGGGGGCTGTTTGGTTTGTTTTGTAGACAAATGTCTTCATCTCTTCACCCACCTCCCACCCCCTGTGCTATCCCGTTTTCTGGGTGCAGCCTTGGCACCCACATCCCCCTCTCCCACCGCACGGGGTGGAGGTGACTGTGGTATCTTCCCAGGGCTGGAAGCTCTCTTCCAAGTGGCCTTCTGCAAGCGGGGAAAGGAGAGGAAGCTGCTCCTGGAGTAATCACCATCTGCATGTCCTGAAGGCAGCAGCAGATGTTAGCAGAGGAGGACCGGGTTGGACGAGGGTGAGGCAACAGAGAGGGGAGAGAGGGGCTGATTTTTCTTCTTGATTACAGATGAATATTTTTAGCAGGAGCTCAGAAGGACAAGAATCAGAGTTTTACAAAGTTGAGCCATGCGCTTGGAAACTTTCAGGAAAAGCTGCTTTGCTCGCTCTTCTCTTGCTGTGTTTTCAGTCTTTCACTCTTGCTTTTCTCAGCCTTTTTCTATGCTGCTCTGTTTAACTTTTCCTGCTAAACAGCTTTCCTTTATGTGCTCCTTCCTTTCCTTGTTCCCACAGTCCCGTCACTCTTTGTCACCCTCCTGGACTTCTCATTCTGCCTTTGATTCTTGCTTTTCCTTTCCTTCCCCCCCCCCTCCACCTCTCTTCCATTATCTTACTCTCTCTATTTTTCATTTCCCCATTTGTCTGTGGGCTGAGATTCAGATGAGCAAACTTCTTCCAGTTAAAGGAGGTCATGAATATTAGGATTTTTCTCTCAAACAATGAAATATGGCTCAAATTACTCTAAAGAATAGGGCCCTTTTCATAAACCACCTGCTGTTTTTTTTGAAAGAAAGCACAACCACTCGCCTGTGCGCTCCAAGCAGTTGTCTCTCATCTCCACCTCGCCAAGCTTTCCCATTCCAATTTCTTCTTCTGAATTTGTTGCCCTTGGTGGAGTAAGTCTGCTCTTCCCAGACTGCCAGCACCCAACGAGCCTGGGTTTGGACAGGTTGGGGCAGGACAGCGATTCTGGCAGGATCCTCGCTGCTTTGAATGATGGTTTGTGATTGTGCTTTGTTTGATTGCGGTGTGCTTATTTTGGGGTTTTATTTTTGTTTTCAACAACTCATTACCTCTCCAGAGGGATCTCATATTCAGGTGTTATTACCAGGCTGCAGACCCGTTTCTCCTGAGCCCTCAGAAGGCCACGTACATGCTCTATGACTCCCTGCATCGCCTGTGGTCCTGGCTGTGCTTGCTGCCCTGGCTTTGCCACCAGCCCAGCTTGGCCATAGCCCATTAGCAGGGACAAGGAGGGCGGTGGAGCTGTGCCCAGGGGCCTGGAGAAGCAGGGGCAAGAGAGGTCTCTGTGCTTCCCCTGGGAGCTGCTGTGAGGTAGGCGTGGGCAATGCCGGAGATGGGGACAACAGAGGACACCAACTTGTCTCAGACTTGCGTTTTGTTTTCAGTGCAGCCTATTTATATTCCTCATAGTTGCTATTTTTTCCCCAGTTACATGGCTGTGTCTTGTCCTCGCTATCTCCCATCTTCCCTGAGCAAACCTTGCTGTTTTCCACATGTCTGTCCCGGGAGGTGAACAGCATCATCTCTCTTGGGCAGGGACCACTCCTCCCTGAGTGGGCACCTCTCGGTGGGGAGCTCCTTCCTCTCCCACCCAGCCCCGCGTTTCCCCGGACAGAAACTGCGCACACAGCCTGGGCTGTGCGAGCACGGAGTTTGTTTTGCCAGGGTGACCTGTTTAATCATCTCATTTTCTGGTGGCCGTTTATTCCTCGTTTCCACGGTTACAGCCCCATTAAGAGGAGAAGCAATAAGGCAGCGAGTCAAACAGGTAATAAAAACATTAAAGCCATGTGCGCACTGGGAGGGAGGGAGGGCGAGCAGCACGCAGTGAGACGAGACCGGCCGTGCCAGGGAGACAGCGGGGTCGTGGGGAGCCTGTGCACGCTGTGGTGACACCCGGCGCGGTCCCCAGCCTCTGCAGCATCCCACGGCATCCCACCCCGCTCCCTCAGAGCCTGCTGCTGTCCCCAAGCTGCTAACGCAGAGCTGCGAGCGGCCAAAAGCATTTGAAATCAGAGTGGATTTTGCAACTGTATTTTATTTCAGGGCTGCGACTGCCTGGCAAAACTTGTAAGTGATGCTGGTGGTCCCAAGTGTTTGCCACTGTAATATCTCTGCCGTGGTACTTCTCAAGGCTCCGACTGTTACCAGTATTGGCTGTACCCATCCCCAGAGGAGTGCAGCTCTGCAGAGCTGGGGTCCTCCTAAAGTAGCACAACCTGTTCAAAATACTGCCCTGATGTACTTGCAACCTAAACCCACACAACCGAGAGCATCGTGGCAGTGGTTTGAGGCTTTCCTAGGCAGAATAAGTGTGTGTTGATGGAAGGGCATATTTCTGCAACCTCCAGGAGAAGGTCAGGCTCCATGGAAACGGGATGCTGGGCCTGTGCTCTGGGTGGGAGCTGTTCACCCGGGAGCAGTGGGCGATGCCTTATGGCCACTGCCAGAAATCACAAGAGAGACGCAGAGGGCAGGCAGTGTAGACAGGAATTACCCTTCTCCTGCCCGCAGGAATCCCCAGGTTTCTGTTTTCCCGTTGTGGGCTCCTAAAAGGAAAGTCTCCCTTGGGAAATTGCAGGCTGGATGTACTCTTGGGCTTAAAACCATGACCTGACTACAAAAGGCAGCAGAGTTGCTTTTCCTTATCATTTCCCAGTGGCCACGGACGCCAAGTGGCACTGGATCTCAGATGAAGAGATGTGAGCAAGTGAATTGACATTTTTAATACCTGTCTTTCATGTGAGGGCCAGTAGCTGTCTCTGACGGTCGAATGGAGATTGAAATGATGTCACTGAGAAATAATTTTAAAACTTCCTTGGGCGCTGCAAGCCTGAGGCTTGGATTTTCAAAGTCACGCTGCGTTGGCCAAATTTTGTTTCTTTGGAGCTGGAGGTTTATCAAAATTGCCACATCTCAGAGCAGCGAGGAAGGCTGGGCTCTTTGGAGACCTGCCCTGGGCTGGAGAATAGAGACCTTTTGAAGCTTAAATAATAAATCAAATAATTAAATATTAATTTTCCAGGACCCACTCCCTCTCACTGTCCTGATGTGAAGGGCCCCATCCGTTCCTTAGCGTGGGCAGCAGGGTTTGACCTTCCTTTGTGCGATCTCCAGGTGCGCTGTGTTGTGTTGTGTTACCTGGGGTAGGTACAAACCCTGATGCTTTATGCAAGCTACTTATAAGTAATGGGCTTAGGAAAAAACAAGCAAACTGTGTCTCCGAAAATTCCCCTGCTCCGGTGGGGTTGGAGCTGCCGGGTCGCTGTCGTGAAGGAGCTGGGTGGCCATGGTCTGGCCTTTGAACGAGGGTGAGTTTTGCTGTGGATGGAGAGGTTAAATATCCCAGGCCACCTCATAGAGGTGGCACAGCCCTAACAGCAGAACAAAAATGTTCACAAAAGCAAGCAAGAAAATAATCATAGAAATGCAGGGAAATGGCGTAAACTACCTCCGAGAGTGTTTCACCTGCTACCTACCTCTGTTGAAATATTCTACCCCATTACCGCTCCACTTTGCCCTGTTGGGGTTTTTTTTAACAATTTATTTTTGACATTGTTCTGGGTTTTATAGTTTCTTTTCTCCGGACTTTATCAGAAAACATATTTGTGGTGAGCGCCTGTGAAAGGCCCTGGCTCGCTGAGTAAATATTCAACGTGGAAATGAGCCGCATGACCTTGAGGGGGGGAGAGGGAGGAAAGCTGAGAGAAATTAATAAAAAGCTGAAAAAGAAGAGAACAAGGAGAAGGGAGGGGAGAGGGGAAAAAGTGAGATAAAAGGCCTGACCAGACTGGGAGAAGTCACACAGGAGAGAAATATCGGTCTTTCTTGTTGAAGCGGTGACTGGACGTGTAGTGTGAGCTGTCTCAGTGAGGCCCGATCCTCAGCTGTGCTGAGCACTGACACTTTGAAAAATCGGCCCATTTAAGGTGACTGGAGTTGGGCCACAGGAGTCAGTAGTCACTTCAGATCATCTTGGCCCGCGTTCAGGAGGGTGCATTTTCTCCCTGGCGAAAGGCCAGCGGAGGCCTTGCTGTGCGCTGTTCCCGTTCCCAGAATAGGACTTGGGGTGGCTCCTGAGCCTTGTGCTGGTTCTTTGGGCCAGGGGCAGAGACCCCGTCCCCAGATTCTGGGCTGAGCCTCTGCCTGCTCTCCCCATGCCAAGGGCAGCGGTCACTGGCTGGACTCATGTGTCACGTTCTTGGGTTTAAAAACTAGGTCTGAATTTATTTGTGGGGTTTTTGGGAGGCTCTGGGTGTCTGGGAATGGGGACGGACAGAGCAAAAGCCCCTGAGGGCAGCAAGGAGAAGCAGTGCAGGCTTCCCCACCACCCAGGGTCCTCTGGTGAGACTGAGATATAGACACTTGCTTTGGGAAATGAGTGAGGAGCTCAATCAGAAAAGACCATGCAAACTGTTGTGAGGAAAATTTGGGCAGAAACACACCGCCATCGCTACCCGAAACCGAGATGTGAACTCTGGAGTTTGAGTGTCCAGAACTGCCTGGTTTGGGCTTGAAAGTTTTTACCTCTAGTCCTGGATGATCTAAGCCGCATTTTAAAGTTGTGTTGTAGGGACTGGAGAGCGATGAGCACCGAGTGCCTGCAGGTTTGTGTGTGTTTTGCTGTACGGGCTGTTCCTCTTGCGTGTCCTCGGTGTCTCAATGACACCGGTGCTGGGAAACCCCTTGGTCCCGCAGCTGCAGCCCATTTCCATGAGTCGCAGGGGGGATCCGGACATCCCAGGAGCAGCCCAGGGGCTGGAGCAGAAACCCCTGCGCTGGCCTCCAGACAGCGATGGCTTCTGCTCCTTTTCATGGTCTGAATGCATGAAAAACAAGTTTGGATGTGTTTAGGATCCCTGTGCAGCTCGTGGTATTGTCATTGCTTCAGCTCCCCAAATTCTCTTCGTTTTCGAGAGGGGAAGTCTGACTTCACTGGCATCAGCACTTCAGAAGCGCTTCACACTGACATAAGCATTTCAGAGCGTGGGGCAAGGACCGCGCCGAAGCTGAGCCCTCATTTGTGGTGAAACAGTGCTGATTGCTGTTCTTTGGTTAAAACAAAATAGCTGCACTAATGATCTTTGCATACACAGCCTTAAATTTTTCTTCAACTAGGGTGGGGGCTGATTTATTTCTTTCTGTAAGCCTGAAAATGGTCGAATTAGATTTTCATTGCTCATATGGGAGAGCCCTGCTGTATGGAGGAGAGCTTTTTTGGATTTCTTTCCACTCAGAGTGCATGAAATAGTAGGGAAAAGTCGTGTCTAGCGATGACCTCAAAATAATTCCTATGGCAGAGCAGCGTGATGTCAGACAGGCAGCGTGCAGCCGGGTGGGAAGTGCAGACAGTGGGGGCACGGGTGCCCGACACAGGGGAAAACCGGCGTAAATCAAACCCACAGTGTGGGGCTTGGGGAGGAACTCGAGCAAAGTCACCAGCACGGATGCCAGGGCGAGGAACTGTAGCTGTACGTTTAATAGCTTTGGATGTTTGCTTTTATGTGACAGTTGCTGTTCAGGCAAACAGATTGGAGAATTCCAGCCTTGCGTGGATTTCAGGGATTTTATTTACGTGTTTTCGGCACAGGATGTGAGCGGGATGGGTGCATGGAGCAGGAGGGAGAGCCCGGTGCCCTGCTTCTCACTGCCCCTACACCTCGATTTACCCATGGCTGTTTGCTGAGCTCCCCTCTGCTCCTGACTCTGCCCAAAAGTCATTTTTTCCCCAAAATTCCCTCACTCCCCACTGCTCTAACACTGTCCCATGCTCCTGGAGCATCCTCTGTCCCATTCCCAAATGCATGTCCTCACCTCCCACCACAGTGCCCATCGCTGTGGCTGCAGGCCCCGTCTGGGGAGGAACCGGCCGTGCCCCTGTGCCTGCCCTGCCTGGTTCGGGGTTCAGCTGAAGCCGTCCCAGAGAGCGGAAAGGCAGAGGCCTGTTTTGGCGGTTTGTTCTCCAAAAGGAGAGCCCGCAAGGGGTGAGGGGCAGACTCCTCGCAGCGAAGGTGTTAACAAATAGCAGGTGATTAAACATGACAAGCAGTGACATTTCTGTGTGGGGTTCTCAGTACCAGCAATGCCAAGAATGAAGCTATAAACCCTGACATTTTGTGTTATGCACTGAGGTTTTTAATAGACATCTTTCCCTCCCTCCCCCCTGTTTATTTCTTTTATTCCTCTTTTCTGTCCCCTCTCCCTCTCCCTCTACCCTCTCTTCCTGACCCTCGCCCTGGCTCTGCTCTGTCCCTGGTGCCCCCATCTCCTCTTCCCATTCCTCATCCCTGCCCTTATCTTTGCTCCCCTGCTTCACCAGACTCATTTCTTTGATGGCCTTCACTTTTTCTTTTGTTCCTCTCTCCCTCCCTATTTTCTTGTTACACTTTTCCAACCTTTTCTGTGCCGCGCATGGCGTCATTCCCCCCTTTCCTTACTCTTCTCTTACCTCCGGTCCCTGCCATATGCACACATGCTCGTAGCCTTTCTCACCACACATGCTCGCAGCCTTTCTCACCCGTACGCGCTCCCACACTTTATTGCACACACACACCCCCAGACGCACACCCCCACAAACCCCGCTCTCCCCCGCGCTCTCTCCTGCGCCGTCTCTCACATGCGCTCGCACTTGCTCTTTTCTTTCTGTGCTTCCCCTCTCTTTGTCTTTGCTACTCCCTTCTGCTGCTGCCATCCTCCCTCTCCCTGTTCTTTTCCACTCTCTCCCCTTCTCCCTCCCTTTCCTTTCTCTTTTTGGGCCCTGATGTAATGCGCCAACCATGGGCAGCCGGGCCAGTTGCTTGTCAGGGAGCAGGTGTCCCACCCCTGAGTGATGTTTTTGTTAATAACATTTTTGCCCTGACTCAGAAGCTGACGTTTTGGAGATGGGTCGCTGGGCTGTTGGTTTTTTTTAAGGACAGGAGCTGAGGAGGCTGCGCTTTTGGGAACAGTTGCTGGGTTTGTGCTCAAAGGACTGCAACAGTTGTTCTGCTGAGCAAGAAACGTTGGAACAACTGTGGATTCCCCTCCCTCCTCTCTCTCCATATCTATCCAAAGGGCATTTGGAGGTGACACCCGGAGCACCGTCCCCCTTGCAGCCAGCTCTAATTGGAGCCGACGGGCTGCTGCTGGCTCCCGGCTTTAGGAACGGGGCACTCCTGCCGCCGGAGCTGGCCCTGCCCGGCAGCTCTCTGGATTGGAAAAAAACCCTTTCCCGTCTGCCTCTGCTGCCTTCTCCTGATGGGCTTATGGGCACAAAATGCTGCAGTGTACTTGGACACGGAGCTTTCCTCAGTTTCAGCAGGTCTCCAAATCTCCAGGGCTCTGTAATGATGGCCCAGCTACACCATCTGAACATAAGAAAGTGGTCTCCAGGCAGACAGAGAGAGAAGGGTTTGGTGATGGTCTCTCCTTCATGGAGAGGCCAGGGGCAGTGCATGATGCTTTCCAAGTGGCAGGATGGAAACTGCGTGGGCTGGCCATCAGTTCTGCCTAATCAGCCTGGCGAGCAGCACCAGGGTCTGAACCTGTCGTGTTTGGCTGGCCCCAGTGACAGTCACACTGCCAAAGCCATCGGGAAGGGCTGCTTGGGGACTCGAGGCATCTCTGGAGGCTCTCTGAGCTGCGTGGAGATTCCTTCTCTTGTGGCTGCGGATCCCCGGGGAGGATCCATAGGGAGCTCCTGGGGAATCACCACGCACTGTCCATGGAGGCTCACCTGGCCACCACTGTGCAGGAGCATCCAGGACAGGAGAGGAGCTGTGGTGTGGACATCGAGGACAGGGGCTGGGGGAGCTCCCGTCTGCAGGAGGTCACTGGGGCCCCAGTGTAAAGGGCTCAGTGGGTATTTGAAATGAGTCCAAACTAAACTGCAGCTTCGGTCCCAGTATTTTCTCTTCCTTGACTCTGCAGTCGCTCTGAAAACCAAAATACTTCCCCCTCAAGACCACGCCTTCCCATAGAAGTGCCTCTCCCTCCCTGTCCACCCAGGTCTTATTGATCCAACGCCACAGACGGTGGCTGCAGCTCGAGTTGCCAAGTAGGGCAGATCGATAGAGACGTGGTGTGGGATTTTTGGCAGCTGGGACATCCATTTGTCCCTCCTTCCATCCCACCATCCCTCCAGGAAACGGCCAGCGTCACAGCAAGCACAGGTGGAGCGAAGCCCTGTCCTTACGCTCTCCTCTCACCTTGTCCTTCCCTGTCGTCCCTGCTGCAGCCTCCGTGGGAGCGTGCGGCTCATCCAGAGCCAGAACGGTCCCCTCCTGCGCTGGCTCCCTCGGCCCCTCTCTGCCACTTACCCTTTGCCATGGCCAAGCTCACCCAGGCTGGAGCTGGGGTTGGGGGCCACGTTTCTTGCTGTCCCTTGCCAGTGCTCGTCCCTTTGGCTGCAGGCCTGAGACAGTGCTTCTCTCCCACTCGTGAGCTGTGCCCCTCTGTGTGAGTCTAAAAGCTGTGGGCTGGTCTCCAGTGTGAGCTGGGGGAACTGGAGGGGAGCGGTGGGGAGGACAGGGGTGTTGTGCCCCTGCTCCGTGGTCAGGAGAGCGTGGTTAGCTCTGCCGTGGGATGTCCTTAACCCTTGCCAACCCTCCCAGCTGCCGAACCTCTGACAGGTGCCGAGAGCTGCACACAGCGAAGTTAATGAAATGAGTATTTCGGGGAGGGAAGGAGGCTCTGTACTGCACCCTGGGGCCCTGGGTTTATTAATGGTGACCTGCCATTAAAGACTAAAGTGCTAACCTGGTCATATTTAGCAGCTTTCAATGGTATCCCAGTGGCCTCCGCCTGCAATATCAACTCCTGCCTTCCCCCCGCAGCCCCAGGCCAGCAGGAGCTGACTCCGGAGTTTCTCTGCTACGATGAGTCTGGTGGGCAGCACTAAGAAGTCTCCTCGCTGCTGCTGCCAGACAGATTTCCACTCCCTCCTGCTGCTCGGAGCAGCTTCCCCCTCTTACTGCCAGGTCTTACCAGGGAGCGCTTGGAAAAGAGGACCAGGTCCTGGCATCTTCATGATCCCCTTTGCTCAGACAGAGCCCGGGGGTCACTGGAAGAGGGAGATGTGCCAGTGTGGAGCTCGCAGGATTTGGCCATGGAGGAGACGCGTACTCAGGCTCTGTGGAAGCACTGGCAAATTACCTCTCCGAGGTGGCAGGCTGGGAAACAAGGCAGCAGCTCTGCCAGACCTGATTAAAACAGGACTTGAGGCTAACAGCTTCAGGAGCGCTGCTCTCGCTGCTGCTGTCCCTCTTCCTCCGGTCCGGGAGGGACTCGGAAAACCCAGGCATGGGGAGATGTCCCCTAGGGGATGGCAGTGGTTGGATATTGCAATGACAGGCACTTTAGAAAGATGCTGGGGGCTGCTGCTGGTCCAGGCAGGGATCAGTGTTAGCAGAAGGAAAAAAGAAAAGCCCCAGAGTCTCCTTGGAGCTAATTCTGCTCTTGGTGCCTCCCCAGAAGCAAGACCCTGCTGTGCTCTCAGTGCCAGCTGAGATTATTGCCTTCCCCGATCACTTCTTCCTGGATTAAAGACCCAGCACAGAGCATTTTGCCCTGTGTTATTCCAGGATACCCACTCAAAGCTCCCCGTGGTGCAGACCCTGGCAGAGGGATGATGGAATCGCAGAACATCGCCAACCTGGGCTGCTCCCAAAGACGGGAGGTGGGGATGCTCCTGCCCCCCTCACATCTCCGTTTTGCCTGGGGTGAGGGGATGAAGAGCGAGGCCGTAAGGGATTTTCCTCTCTCCTGTAAGCCCCACATCCCTCGTCCTCACAGCCCTGGCCTTCACGTGGGCACGTTTGTCAGCGTGGGCTTCAGGCCATTGCCCAGCAGAGCCAGTGAGGGCAGGGGCCTGGTTCCAGCGGAGAGCTCCAGC
The DNA here is from genome assembly GCF_000695765.1 of Mesitornis unicolor. Lineage (NCBI taxonomy): Eukaryota > Metazoa > Chordata > Aves > Mesitornithiformes > Mesitornithidae > Mesitornis > Mesitornis unicolor. The sequence goes on from NW_010158511.1 coordinate 16,011, forward strand.
CCTCGCAGCCTCCCAACAGGATGAGTGCTGCTTTGGCAGCCAGGCTGGGGGCAATCCTCGCTCCCTCCTTTGGCTCCGTGCCCCAGCTGATCTAGAGCCAGGTTTTGCTGTAATCCCTACATCCTGTTGCAGGTCCTTAATCAGCTGCAGCCAGCCTGGAAAAAAAACAAAAACCCAAACTGTTGTGGATAAAGCTCCCTGCTCCCGTGCAGCAACCTCCCCAGGTGGGAGGTGGAAGGGCTGGGAGAGATCCCAGCTCCCTTGCTAGGGGTGGAAGCAGAGAAAGAGGTGAATGTTTCTGCTGGGGGTTTCGGCAGGACCCACTCATTGCTGTGCCCCTGCAGAGGAGATGGGTCCAAGTCTGAGGTGTTGACTCCTGTTATCCCACAGCGAGGGATGCTGCCCCTTCAGCCCTCGCTGGGCAGGCTCGGAAACTCTCTGGGTTGTTGTTGAGTTGTTTTTTTTCCCCGTTTTAATGCATAGAATAACACTGATGGGTCTGAACAGCTCCAGCCAGGCGACGAGGGGAAAGAATAACAAGCTCCTGAATGTCAGGCGAAATTATGGGCCATCGCTATTTAGGGTGAGTCTGGTGGATTTAGGGCCTCTCTGTTCTATTGTCCCAGCTGCTCTGAGCATTGGAGCAGGCGAGACACAAGTCGGGAATTTTATTGCAGAGCATGTGTGGGGAAAAGCTGGTTCTGAGCATTTCCGGAGCTGAACAGCAGCGGTGGGGGACAGGGGACAGCTTCTGCTGGAAAGCTGGGGAGATGTGGAGGGCTGGGAGCAGGTAGGAGACTGGAAGTCCCAGAGAAGTGGTCATCTAGCCCCTTTGCTTCCTGCTCTTTGTCAAGATTCAGCTCCAGATGCTCATCAGACTCCCCAAATACGTGTGGCGTTGGTCTCCATCCATTGGACCACAGCTCTTTGCAGGAGCTTCCCTTGGCAGACCCTGCAGATCTTCCCTTCTGCATCTCACAACCACACGGCTGCTCCCTCATCTTCTTGCCCATCTCTCGTGAAGCGTTCAGGGAGGCTGTCTGTATGAAAGGCAGTGCCTAAATGTGTGTGTTGAATGGGGATGCGGGGTTTTGGTGCCTCCTCTTGGGTTGCTGTTGGTGGTGTAACCAGGGCTGGCACCGTGCTCGCAGGGCCTGCCAGGTATGAGGGGGAAGGGCCTGGAGGAACAGCGTAAGAAAACACGGAAAGGATGAAGAAAGTGCCATACAGCGCGGTAGGAGTGGGTCGTCCATGGGAAAGTGGAGTCTGCACGAGTCCTGAACAGGGTGTATCCTAAGCTGCCAGATTTTGGCAACTACATTTTGTCCCATGCCAGGGTGGGGAGGAGTTGCAGGGTGTAAGGAAGCTTTTCTTGCCCGGCTGTCTGCACAGGCGTGAGGCTCGGCAGGGTGAATTCTTTGCTTCTTTGGGGCTCTTTTTATTTGACCGGATTAAAAAGCCTATTTGAGTTTCTTAAACCATTTAATCTAAAATCCCCAGGTAGATGCGCCATTGGATTCAGTTTTAAGCTTATAAACAAAATAGGTCTGTGTTTGTCTCTTCTTCGTTTTGTTCTGAAGAAGCTGGGGTTTGACCCGTCCTCCTGGGATTTGGGAGGGAGTTGGGCTTCTTGTGCTTCCAAATCCCCTTGAGCTTTCGGAAGGGTGGGAAGGTGCGGAGACCGGGGCGCTGGTGTGACCGTCCTCAGCTCCAGGTTAGGTGCACGTGTGGCCGGGGGGTGGTGGGAGGAGGGAGCAGGAGCCAAGCTCCACTGCCTGGGGTCAGTGACCGAATTGGTTGCAGTCCCTGCATGGAGAGTTGGGTAAAATCCCATTAAGACCATTGCTCTGTGAGCAGTATGGGGAGACGGGAAAGGAGGAGACGTTAGGAAATTGGAGAAAACGAGAGGAAAGCATGCTGCGGTGTGAGCCACTGCATCTGGGTAATCCTTTCCAGCTCCCACAGTCCTCTGAGAGGAGCTGGGTCTCCTCCTCCGCTCCCAGTGTCTCCATCTCCTTCCAGGGTTTCCTCCTGCGCCCGTCCTCTCCACCCACGTGGGGTCCTTGTCTCCCTTCCAGCTCCACATGGCTTCATCGCTGCCACTCCCTGCGCTTCTGGGGAGGTTTCATGGACGTGAGACCCACTGGGACTGCTCTCAGATGGGCCCAAAATGGGACAGTTCATGATTTGTGTTTGCAGGAGAGAGGTGCTAATGATGCCTCCAGGAGCTGCAGGAATGTCGCAGCTCTGTGGCCCACAGTCTCATGTTTCTGACAGCAACCAGTGCCAGATGCTCCCGAGGGAGGTACCAAACCCCACAGCAGGCAGATGGAAAGCGATCTGCCCCCATGTCCCCTCCATGTCCTTTCCATGTGTCCAGCAGAGACCAGATGATGCCTGCGTGCTGGTGTGGGACAACAGTGGCAGCTCTTGGTCCAGCCTGAGCAGAAGTGTCCATTCCTGATCCCTTCTGCCATCCCAGCTCCCTCGAGCAGCCACGGCAATGCCGGTTCCAGCATGGCCACGAGGACACGCTGTCCTTCTCACCTCTCACCATCTTTGCCGTGAGCAGAGAGGCCTCCCACGTCCAGGGCTCTTGGGGAGATGCTTTCTGAAAAGGCTTGGTGGGAACACGACCGTATCCTTCTCCCACCCCCTTCTCCCAGGGAGCTGGGGACAGGCAGAGGGACAGGCATCTGTCCGATGGCAGCTCGAGTAGGAGGGAGCCCTGTTGGCTTTGCCGAAGGAGCCTCTTTCTATATGGAAATGAAGAATTTAGGCTAATGGAGCTCAACCATCTCTAATTTTGCGATGGCAGGAGGATTTTGATTGAAAGTAATTAAGCAAGCTAGCTGTAAAATTAATTAAAGCAAAAGGGGGGGATTTTTTTATTGGATTGGATAGCGATATAGCGGCTGTCAAATGGGGGACGGATGGGGGTGACCTGAATTCTCTGCCCTCCCTCCTCCCACTCGGGACGTTTATGTCACTTTAATCTCCTTACAGCGGCTGGTGTGCATTTGTTTGAAATAATCAAGGAAATATGGTCAGAAATTGTCAGCTTTCAGATCTAATTTACCTGACAGCCCTGCGCGGACCAGTAAGCCTCTGTGTGCGTGTGTGTGTGTGTGTGTGGCGTATGCGACTGTGTGGTCATGGAGGACTCCTTGTTTCCCTTCTCCTCCCTTTTTCTTCGCCTGTCTTCTCTTGATCCCTAGCGAAAAGACTTGTGACACAGCTGGGACCACCCAGCACCTCGCAGGAAAAAAGAAATAAGTTTGAGAATGTTCCCGTGGTCCCTTCTGCACCCCCACCTTCCCATCGCTGCCTCCTCCCAACCTGCTGCCTCATCCTTGCACCATAACCAGCTTTAGGGTTTAGGCAATATAGGATTAGGGGAGGTGGCTGTAATTCTTTATTCCAGATGGCTGGCAACTGCTAAACCCACTGTCACAAGTACCGAGTTATAAAAATACTTAAATTAGGCCCTTTGTTTCAGCCCATGTCCCTGCCAAGCGGCTATCCCGGTGTCCTGCCGTGGGCTCAGCGCAGGTGGGGGACTCTGAGCCACGGCTGCAACGATGCTGGGGAGAGGCTGCTCCGGGCTCACACCCACCTGGATTCCCCTGCTCAGCTCCATCTGCTGCTTTTTAGCACTTAAAGACAGACCCTGCGATAAGAAAGAGCTCACATAGCAGGTGAAGGTCCCAATCCAGGGACATAGCAAGGCTGCAGCTCCCACACATCTTACCAGGGGGTGCGTGCTCTTGACAGAGATTGGGGCTCCCCACTCTGCACCTGACCGTGCGAGTACGCAGGGACCTGAGCTGGGGAGGGAGGGCAAGTGGTATGGGGTCAGCATTTCCTCAGAGCTGCCTTCTCCCTCGCATCTGTCTTGCTAGGGTGGCTCTTAGGGCTATTATTTATTATTTATTATTGCTCATTAAGTGCTGACAGAGTTGGGGCTTTTGTTTGTTTTGTTTGGGTCTCCATTTAGAGGCCTTTGCCGAGGCAGACTCCGGTGCCAAGACCTCGGGCACTTTTACAATTCCAGCCCCTGATCCTATTGTGTTGTTTATGTAAGGACTCCAATCCCAAGGGATTCTGCAGCCTTTCTTAGAGCCCAGCACCTGGCAGCGAGAGCACAGGGCAAGTGCTGGCCCCTGGTGCCAAGGAAAATCTCCAGGCTTTACGTGCTAGGGGATCGTTCATACGCAGACAGATCAGGCTGGACCTCACTGCCAGGAGCCACATGCAGGGACAATGATTAAGCTGCCTAAGGAGGAGGAGCAGATGATTCATCCCCGCCCTGGTCGGCGTGGTTGTGGGTATCTTGGTGGCTCAGACCTGATGCTTTGGGTCCACAGCCCACCAGTCTGTCTCCAGTACAGTGAGCTGAGTGACTGGGCTTCATGGGTGGGCTTATGTGACCATCCCTGAGTGTCTCAGAGCTCCCCAAGCCATCTCAGCACTGGGTTGAAACTTTTACCCTGTTAAGTAGATGTGTGGAGGGCGCCTCACCAGCTCCATAACCTGCCAGGACATGGTCTTGTCCATGACCAGTGTGTGGCTGTGCCGAGGTGGGTGATGAGCTCATCACCATCATTCCAGGGTTTATTGCCAGCTTTGCCATTGATTTGCTTTGTATCTGTAGCCATGCGAATGTGTCGCTTTGTGCCAGTGCTTCCTCATCAGTATAATGGGCATAATTAGGCTTCCCTGATTGAAGATCGTGCCAGACTCTCAGTGCGCTGGCAGATTTTTGTCTTTTGTTTAAAAGTCCCTTCCAAAAGAAGGAGGTAAGGCTCGATTTTAGAGTGCTGGTTCCCAAACTGTATTTCAAATATGTGCGGATTAAAATCTCTGACAATATTAAACCCTTTCCTTGTGGGACAGGTCTGCTGTGAAGTGCTGGATTCCCACAAACCTGGCAGTAGCAGAGTTTGGTGAAGACTTAAGTGCTTCTAAGTGCAAAATACAGGGATTACGGGATGTGGCACTGCTGGTCTTCTGTGTCAATTACAAATATAACAGAATGTAATATCGAGAATAGTCTAAATAATTTCATGGCCTGTTAACTGAAAGAGAGCTGGGACGTGGACCAGGCTACCACTGATAATGGTATCTAAAGCAGTGGTGTCTGGAAGAAGGGTCACGCTGTGCCGGCTGCTCCTATTTCCCCCTGTAGATTGCAAGACCAGGTGATTAAGAGCGCATTAGGTAATTTTCTAACGTAACGTTCCCTACAGGCAGTTACTGGCATTGCTGTAGAGGCGTCCTGAACGGCGTGTTGGAAAAGGACGTGCACAGGACGGTCTTTCTGCCTTGTGAAAGTGGTTGAGACTCCCGTGCAAAGCTGTGCTCTGTTCTGACCCCAAGTCTCCTCAGACATGGCCGAGGAAAATGCACGTGAGTGCTGTCCGGGGGCACCTTCTGGTGTTCTGTTTGCACCTACTTGTACCTGTCCAACATCTCCCCCCTTGCTGCAAGTGAGTCTGGAGACCCTGCCTCCAGCACAGCCAGGAGCTGGGAATCAGCCTGCAGTTGGGTCACTGGGGTGAGAAGTTCAGATTTGGGTGGTGTATCTCTTTCTCTCGGTTCGATGCGAGCGGCAGGGGAGAGCCATAAGCACTGGGCTGAGCACGTTGGGGTTATTTCACATTTTGATTTTGCCTTGTGTTCAAGCATTTCATCTGCTGGGGCCCAGTTAAAACGCAGGTGTAAGGGAAACCACTCGCCCGCTCCCTTCCTCCTTCCTCCCATCTCCCATCCTCCCTGGAGCACCGTGCAGGTTGATCAATTTACACCAGAATGCAGTAAAATCACTGAGGTTGCCAAGGTCTTGGTTTCATTAATTCTGCACCCTGATATGCCAGCCCCCCGCTCTGGCACTCGTTTGCAGGGCTGTCGCTGCTAGTGCAGGCTCGCCTCGCTGCTTATTAAACCAACACCTCTGGAACCTAGGCTGAATTCAGATTCATAACATCTGATTCCCCCATGTCCCTCGCTCCCCCAGTGCCTAGAAAACAGCTTATTAAAAATCACCATTGGTAATTGCCTGGGAAGTCACATTTTTAACACTTTCCTTCAGTTCTTGGGAGTTGAGCGCTCTCCTTTCCCAGCTCATGGAGTAAATCACAACCATCCCTCCTATGTAGTCCATTTGAAAATGTTTCTCTAGAGCCAGTCTGCCCTCAGGAAAGCCAGTGGATCCCAGTCACAAGTTGTCTTTGAGGGGCAAGAGTTCTGCATGAGGCTGAGATTAAAGATCCAAAGGCAGCGGTTCCTCATCCTGGGCCAGGACTCTCATCCCACCACTACTCTGTATTCAGCATCCACAGATTCCTCTCCTCCGCGGTGGCTGGAGGTGGCTTCTCCTCCCAGCCCTGCTGGCAGAGCCAATGGAGGGAGCACAGGCTGGGAAAAGGGTTGCTCAGCGTGCCCAGAGGGACTCAGCAGGAGTAGCAGAGTAGCCAGGGTCCCTCATCAATATTGGTGGCTTTTCTCAGTTGGTGGATATTTGTCAGTGTTGAGCTGGACACCACTGAGCTGCTGTAGTAGAATGAGACCTGTTGACTTTGAGGAGCTTGCAGTGTGTCTTTGCCCTGCAGTGCCAACATAGCAGGGCAGGAACAGGCTGGTGAGTTCACCACTGAGAAAGCAGCTCCCCAGCTCCAGGGAGAGCTACATTGCTCTGGCCTAGGGTGCAAACCCCTGCCTTGTGGAGGGTTTTCTGGGAGAGGGCTCAAGGCAGCGCTCCCCAAGTTCACTCTGCACGGGAGATACACCCTTACGGAGCTGTCTTTTTATTTGCAAACGGAGCAGTTGTACTGGAAAGAGATTCAGCAAACATGGGGCTGCACAATGCTGTGTGTACTGAGTCACACATCAGGGCTAGAGCCAACCAGCGCTGTGAGCTACTGAGGCAAACATTTGAGAATAGTTACAATAGGCACCAAAAATATCTTCAGATGAGATCTTTCTGCATTGCTGCATGTTGGGTAACAGGGAGGGCTGACAACCTAAGCTCAAACTCTGCCCACATGCTCTAGAGCTCATCCTGGGCAAGGCAGGCAACTGGGATGGGAAGAGAGCAGAGGAAAAGCGAGTTTGCTCCTATAAAGGGAGCCCTGATGAGCTGGTTTCATGGTGGTTGGAAAAGTTCTGCTGTGGTGGGAGAGACGGGGTTGTGGTCCTGCATAGCGAGTTTGGCTCCAGTGTTTGGCCCTGTGGTCATGCTCTGGCTGCATTTTGGGAGGAAAGGACCCCAGAATTACTGGCACACTGTTGAGTCTGCAGCTCAGAGCTCCCCACACCTGCACGGGGCTGGGCAAGGTCGGTCTCTACACGATGTCTTCTCCTGGCTGGTTTGAAAGGTCCCAAGCAAGGGGTCTCCTCTTGGGATCTCTTGTAAGAGCTCTCTCTGATGCAGGATTTCCTCAGGGGTTTGCTCTGTGGCTGCTGTTTCCTCGCTGCCACTTTCTTTTAAAGTAGAGGAGCTCCTTCCCCAAAGCCCAGGTCTGGTTTCAGAGACACAGTTCCCCAGACTTGGATTTTGGGGGCTTGTTCAGGCCATCTCAGCAGAATGGGAGGCCCAGCAATGGAGGCTCTTGCTGCCGTCCTGGCACAGACTGAGCACAGGGCTGGTAGCGAGCCCCGAATCCACCTCAGCCCCCTGCCCCATGACCCTTGGGCATCCTTTCCCGTTCCCCCGTCCCCTTCCTTCGTGTCCTGCCGCTCTCCGCACCCTCGTGTGGGGCTGGGATCGCACCTCGGCCTGGTCCGGCCCCTGCCCGGCTTCCAGCGCACGATCTCTCCCACTGGTTTTGCAGCCGCTTTTTTTCTGCCAGCGCAGGGCACTGAAAAGTGCTGGCACTGCCAAAAACCCTGTGTGCACTACGACTCCCCAAACATCCCTTTATTTTTATTGTTCTGTTAATTACTGTTTAAACTTTAATAAGTCACTTCGTCAGGAGGGGGGACCTGCAGTGAGGTTTCTGTGCAAACACTGGGCCCGGCAGTGACTCTGGTGTAACATAACCCTTTATACAATGTGGGAATGTTTAGACTGTAACAGAAACTTGTTATTTTAATGACAGTTAAAGGGGGAAAAAAAAGAAAGGAGCGAATGAAAAAGGGAAGCAAGTTTGTTGGGGAAATGGCTCATCTCAATCTCTCTGTCTGGCCTCTTTTCTCTTGGCTTTAATGATAGCTGGATAAGGAGGCTTTATGGCTCCTGTTGAAGCCAGGCTTGTTCCCAGCGATGCCCGGCGCGGGGCGGGATGTGGTCCCCTCTGTTCCGGGGGTGAGGCTGACGGCAGAGAGATGCTGATGGAAGCAGCATGGCTTGGTTTTGCTCAGAAGCAGCAGCAGATGCCTAAAGCCAATTTGTGCTCAGTCTAATTATCCTGACCCACACAAGAGACTTTCCCCTTCTATTCAGAGCTTCTCCCCCTGTTTAAGTTTTTAAGTAGCTGTGCTGGAACAGATGCTGGCATGCCACAGATAACAGGGGCCACCATCGCATGGAAAAATGGACCTTGGAGGTAGAAAATGCTGCCGTATTTTGTCTGATCACCACTCAAAAAGAGGAACCGTGATGGACATCTGAGGGAGGGAAAGGGAGAGGAGAGAACCTGGCTTGTACCCGTGGTGGTGGGAGGACGGAGGGTTCACAGGCATCCTGGATTTTGGATGTGGCTGTTGACATCTGTATTGCTTTGAGGTAGTGGAGGGTGCAGCGGCTGATGTCCCTGCATCGCAGCACTGAAGTCACCTCCAGGTTTGGCTTGGCTATATTTAGCTCTCGCTATAGACAAGACCATATAGAGTGATATATATGATCTGAAAACCTTCAACTCCCGCTGACCTCTCCGCTGCTAGAGTGAAATCCCCAAAATCCATATAGCCAGACCAGGAGAAGGGAGAGCTCCCACCTTTTCCCTGACAGGTTTCCTGCTTCCCCCTCCTTGGGGTGGTCCCTGAGGGGATTTTCTCTGCCAGCCATGGGTGGTAGGACCACAGGGACAGCGGGAAGAGGGATGTGGGGTGTAAGGAGCGCTTTGCTGGAAGCAGAGCCCTTTCACAGCATCAAGAACATCCCTCAGGCGCCGTTGCCATCATCCCCTTCCTCCGTGCACAGACCCGCTCTTCTTTTTGTTGAGTTTCTGACCAAAACAGGAGCCCAGGGGACTTGCACTCCGTAAAGCTTTTTGGTGAGGGCAAATGTAGGGTGGAGCGGGAGGGGATGAAATCACAGACCTCCAGGGGACCGTGTTTTCCCAAGTGGGTGAGCGTGCAGGGAGCAGGCCAAAACGGTTCACGCTTTCCTCGCTCGCTGCTGGGGTTGTGATTGTTATTGATTGGGTTTGCTGTTCTCGGCACTTTGTGTTTTTCCAGCTGAGCATTGGCTGCCCCTTGAATTTTTTTTATTTTTTTTCTAATTTTATTTTTTTTTAAACTCTGCTTTAGTTCCAATGTCCACAAACATTGCAGATGGGGCAGGTGCCTGTGGTGAGCCTGCACCGGAGCTGTGCATGGTCAGAAGTTAATTTAGGATTAAATTCATAGGTCTGTGTTATCCGTGGAATTGTGTCGTACAAAAAGGTAAAGAAATCTGTTCTAGCAGAAAAAACAGTGTCAGGGCTTCATGTTGAAGCAAATAACAGGAACATGTGCAGGGACTTCCCACGCTTGGGCATGTACAATGTATATACATCTGGCTGGGGGTGCCTAAGCTTCAGCCCCAAAGCTGGAGGGCCAAGGGATTTGCTAGCCAGAGAAATAGTTTGGTTTCATTTCCAACGTGTGGTTGTGACTCTCAGACCCCACCGAGCCCCTCGTCTTGGTCCTGGCGCGTTGTGTCCCTGCTCCACAGAGCTGCGCCTGCGCGCGGGGCCGGGGGCAGAGCCGTCCCTTTAGGGGAATGGCATTTTCCAGGTTCCTGTGTGAGGCTGAACATGTCCCAGCTGCAAAAATAACTGGCCTTTATACCCTGTGGAAACAGGAGCAGCAGCGACACATCTGTCTGGTCTGGGCAGAGCCAGCTTCTAACTAATGCCCCAAAGGGGCATCGAGCGGTTCCTTGTCAGGGTGTGGAAACCCCAGATGGAGCCCTTTGGGATGGACCAGGCAGTTGGAGGGGCAAAGTCCTGCAGTGGGCAGAGCAATGGATACCCCTGGGCCTCTCGTAGCACCAGTGGGCTCCAGCAAGACGTTAATATCGCCTGGCTTCTCCGGCCCGGGGCTGAGGTTGGCACTGCCAGGCACCAGCATCCCCAAAAGCAGCCCCTCGCCCCCGGCTCCTGCCCCTGCCTCCCCTGTGGCCCGTGGGGTCACTTTGGTTGGAGAGCACAAGCTGAGCTCAAGGATAGAGCCCCCTGGACGGAGCCAAGGAGCCGCTGTATAAAAAACGCTGAGGTTTTCCTTTTCTGTACAGCGCGTTTCCCTAAATTGCCTTTGACTGTGTGCATCGCTAATGAAAGTTTATGCCCTTGTTAGAAGGACAGGCAGGTCCGTTCCAGTTAGGGCTGGGTCTATCCTTCTGCCAACTGCCCTCCCCACACACACACACACACACCACGCTCGCTCTCCCTGGTGAATAAGTGCAGGCTGTTATAAAAAAAAAAAAGAAGAAAAAAAAAAAGAGGAGGGGAAAAAAAATTTCCATATTTGTGTAAGTTGCTTTAAAAGCATTTTATCATGTCATAAAAAAAAAGGAAAGTACTCTCGGAAATTGATCCTGCACACGAGCCCATTGGACAGAAGGACGTCGGGATGTTAATGGCTATTTTGCTCCAGGGTGGCTTATTAAAAAATTTATACATAAATGCTTAAAATTGCATAAATTATTTAAAAAAAAAACATAGTAAGCAATTTGCAATCCCGATCCACTTTTCCTCTTTTTCTTTCCCTCGTCATCTTTTTCTTCCCTTCTTTCTTACCAAAAAAAAAATTCCTTCCCCCTCTCCTCACCCTCGTCCCCTCCCTGTCTGGAAATGCGATGCGGCCAAAAGTGTACATGGATGTGTGTAAAATAAAGATGATTTTAAACGTGACCCGCCGCTGGCCGGCAGAGCCAGCTACAAGGGGGAATTAAAACAGAAAAAAAAGAGGGGAGAAGAAAGAAAAAAGAAAAGAAAGAAAGAAGTTTGGATATGATGAGTGTTTCTCGCAGGCGTGGAATGTCACCCACATATCCTGGAGATTGTACTGGGGAGGTTTATGATGGTTTCCCATTGATTTGTTTCCCCGACGCAGCTGCCGACCTCTATTGAGGGACAAACATAATCAGCACTGACGCAAATTAGATGGTTATTCGTTTTGAAAATTGACAGAAAAACAATAAAAAAGATGAAATGCTCCCAAATCAATAGATATAATGAAATTCAAATAATCCGAGAGATGAGGTCTCCATGGCAACTGATAATGTGGAAAAGAAAACAATTTAATAAAGGACAGACACACTTTGAAAACAGATTGGGCAAAGGGAAGGCGGGGGGGCGCGGGAGCAAGGGGGGCCGTGGTTGGGTGGCGGTGGGAGGGGGCAGCGGGAG
>NW_010158511.1:27575-27952 GCF_000695765.1 Mesitornis unicolor
TGGGTGGGGAGGGGAGCCCCCTGCCTCTCCGGTTGGTTAGCGGTGCTGTAGTGAAGGATCACTGTCCATCCCAAGGACGCTTGCCATAATTAAGAGAGGCTTTCGGTCCAGAAAGTGCAGATTCAGGTTTTAATACACAAAATTATTTCAGGAGCACTGAATCGGAAAGTCGTTTGTTATGACCTTCCTGAGAGGCCTGGAGCAGGGCATGTTGGAGGCGCGGCGGCTGAGCCAGCTGAGTTATGGCATATTTGTGTTTTTATAGTGCGGAGGGGAGGGGGGAAGGGGGGAAGAAGGTTAAACAGTATTTACAGCTCAGTTGTTTTCAGAAAGGAAAGAGAAATAGAGTTCATGAAAGGATGCGAGTGGAAGCGAGA
>NW_010158511.1:27992-32612 GCF_000695765.1 Mesitornis unicolor
CCGGTCAGACACTCACCGGTGCTTTTTGCCTTGAGGTGTGAGGTGCAGACGGGCTGGGGGTGCAGAGGGGCTCTGGTGGGGTGGGAGTGTGTCTGTCCCTGCTGCCTGGCCATCTGCAGGGTCCGGCTGGGAGCCCCCTGTCTTCTCACTCCGAGCTGCAGAATAAACCACTCCTGGCACGCAGGCTTGTGCTGAGGGTGTGCATGTGTGTGAGTGTGAGTGTGAGTGTGAGTGTGAGTGTGAGTGCACGCAGGGTGCTCTGTGCTCGCACGGGTGTGCATCAGCGTGTGCGGCTGCCGCTGGGCTGCACATACAGGGCGCTCACCGCGTGTGCAGGGCTCGGTGGCGCGGGTGCGCGTACACCGTGTATCTGTCTGTGTGTTGCGGTGTGCGGGTGTAAGGCTCGTGCGGCCGCAGGTACACAGGCGTTTGCGTGCGTTAGCGTGCGTTCTGTGTGCACACCGTGTGTTCTGTGTGCCCACTGTGTGTTCTGCGTGCACACCGTGTCCCGAGCACGTGCACGGGCATGCGATGGCGTGTGTTTGTGTGCAGGGCCATGTGTGCCCCTGCGTGTGAAAGGGCACCTGCGCGGCCACGTTCCCCTGCACGTGTGTGTTCCCACTGATGGGTGTTCGCAATTAGCACCAGCACGTGGCTGGGCTCACGAGGACAGAGATAAGAAGATGAACCCTAATGACCAGGAGAAAGAGCAGCAAAAGGCAAGACAGAGCATTAGCATCCGTGTGATGGGGCAGTGTGGGGTGAGCGCCCGCACAGCCTGGCCAGAGGGGTTTCTCTCCTGTGCCACTCTGAGTTCACAAGCTGAGGGATGTCCCACTTCCTGCACACCACAGCTCAGCTCTTCTCTGGCCAGACCGTGAGCCTTTTCCACACCAACAGGACGAACAATGTTTCTCCTAACCACATTGCACAGTATTGGCAGATGCCAGGCGTCTCTGGGGTTTGGAGAGCCCCTGAGCTCCCAGTGCTGTGTGATGGGTGCCTGCTCTGTGGGTTCACCAAAGTCTCCGGCCCCACGGGGCCTGTGGGGAGGACCCAACACAAGCTGGGTGGCTCACATGCTCTCTGACGTGCAGCTCTGAGGTCTCACTTCCCCGCTGTGGTCTAACACACTGATTTACTTTGCAGGACCTTGAAAGACCACAATGATGAACTTTTGCTGGCCCTGTGTTTCTCAGTGGTGCAACAAGCATTCAGGCTCCCAGCTCCCATTTAGCTCCTGACTTCCCACTGCAGTTAATTAGGAGGCTGCATTCTTTGTCGGGTCTGAGCTTAATAGTGCTGAAAGGGATTGCAAATTGCTCTTAAACTGCCTACCAGCTACCGAGGGGGCTTGCAGGGACCCTTGTTTAGGAGGTGGCTCACTTAACCCCTCCCCTGGACCAGGGATCGATCCGAGCCCAGCCAGAAGCCAGGGAGCTGCTCTCCACTGCCTTGGGTCACGGTGGGTTTGGGTTCTCTGCAAAGTAACTCTTTAAAGATGGTCACCACGAGGGACTGATGAAACTTTGAGCAATTCCCTTCGCAAGCTGTGTCCTTTAGGAGACCTGTTGTCTCTCCCAGCTCCTTTTTATTCCCCCAGCGTCAGGTACTCGCAGCTAAGTTTGGTTCCCTCTCTCCCACCTCGATGTTTCCCTGCACCCCCTGCCCTGTCTCTTTGAGTTACAGAGGGCTCTGTGCGGCGTTCTGGAGAGGCTCACATCTTGTCCTCTTCTTCATTTTTTGGGAGCTGGTTCCCACGCAGGTCTCCCCAGGCCTCTTTGCTCTCCACCTCCCCTGTCCTCCTGGCACAGCACCTTGAGCGCGTCTATGGAGAGGTGACGTTAGGCACCGTGTTTGCATTTAGTTGCCCTGACAACCTGTCTGGCTTCCCAGGGAGTTTTCCAGGGGCCACAGCCCGCCCGCGGGGACCTGATGGTGATGAGCTTTCACTCTCTGCTCTCCCTTTTGCTTCTTTCCCCTCGGTTTTCTTCACAACCTGGGGGGAGATTGATGGCGGGATTGTGCTGTAGATGTTAGCAGTTCTGCTTGATTTATGGAGTTACTTAGGCTGAGTGAGGCCACTTAGGCTCGTCTGGATAGTAAACCTTTTAACTGGGCTAAAAAAAATTAATAATAAATAAATAAATAAGGCAAGGAGGAGAAACTGGATCAGGAAAGCCCGTCCTCTTGGCTTTCTGTTATCTGAAATAAAGGCTCTGAAGGCAGAAGGCTCCCAGGGCTTCTCAGCCTGGGGAGTGAGACCCTGCTTGCTGTGCTGGGCTGGAGCTCTTAGAGCAATTTTCTTGGGACCAAGAGGAGGAACCTGTTGAAATGTCTTATCTGCATCAACAAATGAACTAGAAAGTTGGCTGCAGGGCGCAAGGGACTTTTGAGCTTCAGACTGTCCTGAATCCATGCTTTTCCTCTGCTGTTACTGGAGTTACAGTAGCACCTAAAATTGCAAACAAGACACAGGGCCTGCTAAGCTAGTCAAGAGAGGAGCCTGCTTGGCGTTATTTGCCCAAAGAGAAGGAGCAGGTCCACAGCAAAGCAGAGAGCAAAGGCAGAGTTCCCAACTCCTGTTATTGACTTTTTTCCCCTCTTCTTTCCATTCTGCTCCTGTTGTTAATTTGGGGAGTTCCTTGTGCAGAAAGAGGGGCTAATTTCCTGTCCTTTGGATGTTCAGGGTGTTTGAGTGCAGAGCTGGGTGAAGGGAAGGGCAGAGGCAAGGAGCTTTGTCTCAGCCCTCAGGGGTGAGCAGCAAAGCCTTGGTGGCTCTCAGGGCAAGGAGGCTGGGGGTAGACAAGATCAAAGCACATTTAGGATCATTTTTGAGATCTGCTCAGGAAAAGGTTCAGACGTGCGTTACTAAAGAGCTGTGAAGAAGGATTAGTCCTGTCCTTGCTCGCGGTCGAACCACTTTCCCCACCAGCTGTGCCAAATGCCTGCGCAGAGCTGGTGGAGCGGCAGCGGCGCAGGTCAGCAGCAGGTGAGGAGGCAGCGCCGCAGAGGACACCGGTGCGGTGCGAGGCCGTGCAGGGGAGAAGGGCCCTGAGTGGGGCAGAGCCAGGGTGGGATGGGGAGGACAGGGTCCACGCGGGCTGGGCGGTGCAGGTGAGGAGGTCTCTGCAGGGGGATGCGGCAGCCGCGGAGGCAGCGCAGTGCTGAGCGTTTGCAGGGGTCCGTCCTGCTCCGTTGCCCGCCAGCCGGGCTCTGCGGACCCGGGAGGACTTGGAGTTGCAGCCCATTGCACCATTGCAGCAGGAGCGGCTGTGCGAGGGCCAGCTCACTCCTAGTGTGAGGTCTGCGCTGCCTTTCTCTCCCTGGCCAGTGATATATGGCATAAATTAGGCCTCTGAAGGGGGATACTGCATCCTTAAGAAGAAATATGTCCTCATTTTTCTTAAACACCGTTTGCACTGAGTGAAATGTTTAGAAGGGACGCTGAGGGATAACTTTATTTCTTACTAGGGAGTTCAGAGCCGTTCAGTTAAACCCATAAAACACTGGGAGTAGAGAAGCTGACAGCCTGCCCGTGCATTAGAAAAGCCATTACTCATCTAGGGGAAATTCACCCCATTCTGGAGCCTCACGTTACCAATGGGGTGGTCCAAGGGAGGACACAGGATCATCTCCCTGGGCCATCTCAGGGGTCAATAGGATGCTGAGAGGTGGAAAAGACTCAGTTAGTACCAATCCGGCACAGTGACAGAGTGCTGGTATGGAGATCTCAAAGCACCGAGTGAACACGGCTGGGCTCAGCCCGCTGGGTGGGCGCTTATCCTCATTCCTCCTCCTTCGCATGGAGAAACCAAGACACAGAAAGCAAGGGAGGCTCACGGTTACCCCATGACCGGAAACCAGGCTGGAAGCCAGCACTCCTGGCTTCGAAACCCCAGCTTAAATCATGAAAATCAAATTCCCCTCCAGAGCAAGGAGTGAAAGCCCAGAGCCCTGACCCCCTGCTCTGCTTCTGCTGCAGGGCCACGTTCCCAGGGTGGAGTCGGGAGACTGGCTCCACCTTCACTGCTCCCACGTTCAGCCCGTGCTTCCCAGTTGGATTCAGAAAATCCACTGGAAGACGAAGGCAAGGACTTGTAGGTGGTAGTGATGGGAATTCCTGTCTCGGATGGTGGTTGGTGGTGTGGTGGGCTACGTTACAGGAGTGGCTGGGTGGGCTTCTGCAGCTCCCCCAGAGCTGCAGAGGACAGGGCCACGGGTGCCCATGATCACAGCACATGAGGCATTGGTCACCGAGAGGGTGGTGACTTTCCATTTGATGTTTTATTTTGGAGGCTTGACACCAAAAGATTTAATATTTGTTTGAAATGAGAAACAGTTCTCAAATGAATTTGGAGAGCCCGGGAATTAATGTCAGCCCCCCCTTCCCTCCCTAAACACCCCTCCTCCCCGTCAGCTCAGCCCCCCCCTTTCAATTTCTGAAGCCTGCTGATTTGAATATTTATAAATATCAGTAAATTATTTATTGTAGCAATCTGCTGTGCCATTTCACCAATCGCCGTTAACACTTTAGGGCTCGCTCTTCAGGAGGCCGCGACTGGAGGAAACGGGCACCTGGGGGCTGGGAGGATGCTCCAGGGAGGGGGCTCTCGCACC
>NW_010158511.1:32643-39624 GCF_000695765.1 Mesitornis unicolor
GATGCGGAGAGGAGGGGTCACCTCTGCATGCAGCACAGGAAGAGTTGTGGGTGCTGTAGGAGAGGATGGGGACCCTCTGTGCCCAGCACCAGCGGGGACTGCGGGGAGACACCGGGAGAGAAGGTGACTGGAAAGGCAGGTGTAGTGGGGAGGGCAGTGGGCACGAGCCCTCTGTGCTTGTAGCTGCTGTTCCCTTGAGGAGGGAAATTCCTCTCGATTTTCTCCTGTCCCATTCCCTCCCTCCATAATTATACTTCTGCAGTGAAAATACACACCATTATAGATGAGGTGGCTATTTGCTGGTCAGGGAAAGTGAGGGCTCCCCATGTTCATGAGCTATTCTGGAGAAAGCCAGCAGCAGCACCAGAGCAGCCGAGTGACCGGGTGGGAAGCAGGAGCTGCCCAGCTGACCAGAACCCCCAGCACAGGGCACCAGAGCCCCATTGCTTCCCCATCCTCTCGGGATGTCTGCTGTGCTTCACTGCCCAGTGCTGGTTTCTGTACGCTGCCCCTCACTGTCACCGAAAATTACAGCTTAACTCTGCAGCTGAGAAGGTTGAGCAAAGGAAAGCAGGATGGGCTCGCTGAAGGGAACTGCTCCTTTGGACCAGGGCTGAACCAGGCTCTGGGAGCTGGAAATAGGTAGAAAAGTGGCCTCTTGCACAACTGGAGATGCCAGCGTGGCAGAGGAAGGTCAAGCAGTGCTGAATGCAGGCAGACTGCACCCTGACAGGTGCTGCCATGGGCACCAGAACAGGGTCCCCAGCTTTTCCTTCCTGGTTTAGGGATGGTGTGTGTGGGGAGAGCCCTGACGGCTATGAGAAAGCAGGGAGTGTAGCTGGCAGTGCTTCAGTAAGGACGCCCTGGCTGCTCGCTTCGTTTCTCCTCCCACACCTTTGATTCTCCTTCTCCTCCCTGCCCAGTGCTGCGCTGGAGCCTGTCAGGTCCAACGCTCGCACCGAGGGCTTTCCCCGGCTTCACGCAGACGTGCGCAGGCGAGATCCATGCTCGCAGGGCAGAGGAGGTTGTTAAAGAGCCTTTGTGAACTCCCCAAGGTCAGCCAGAAGAGACAGCATCCACTAATCCAAGGTCATTTCCTGGGCTAAAAGCAATAAAATGTTTTATTGATAAACTGAAGAGGGGAAAATACACTAAATCCACTCTCACACGTTGCGGGCCATGCCTGGGCTGTTGCTGCCTTTGCCCTGGCCCTGCCTGGGATAATGCAGGAGTGGTTGTGCTGGAGGGGAAATGTTTCTGGAAGGGGCTGAGGGTTTGGCTGCCTTCCCTGCCTCCTCCCGGCATGTGGCCGGGCACTGCCATGGCATGGCTCCGGGGAAGTGAGCTCCAGTGCCCCAGCAGCCTTCTCCTGTGAGGGCTTGGCTCCGTCGTAGGGACCGGAGCTCAGTGTGAAGGGGCTCTGGCTTGCAGCATCCTCACCCCAGCGAGCTGTGCTGCCGTCCCTGCTCGGGGCTGCTGGGCAGACTGGGGTGTCTCTAGTCAAGCTCGCACCACAGCGGTTAAAAAAGAAAAGGCCTGTGCAGCATGTCGGCCCTCCTTCCCTCCCCCTCCCCGCCCCAAATAATGCCGTTAATAATTAATCGAATGAGAGCTTGCAGCTCCTGGAAAGCTGGCACTGGGACCTCCCTCCTGAACGGAGCTGCTCAGCTGGGCTTAAAACTCTTCAATAGGAATATGAAAGCTCCATCTGTTCCACGTACCCGGCCCTCTGAAGTGACAGTGCCGTCCCTCCCCAGCCAGCACCCCACTCCCCGCAGCAGGGGCCCTCCTGCTCCTCCTCTCCTGCCCCTCCTCAGCCCCTGCCCCAAACAGCGGGGGTCTCCTCTGCACCCCTGGCTCTGCCCACACACAGGGTCCCTTCTCCACCTGTGCCAGCTGGTTCACCCAGCTCCCGCACGTCCCTTTTCCGCAGCCAGGTCCCTTTCTCCCCTCTATGGGGGTGCGTTTCCTTGACCCCAAGCCAAAGCAAGACCTGGGTTCTCTTTTCCTTTCCCTGCAAAGCCAGATTTTCTCTTTGCAATGCAGTTTGCCTCTCTGCTAGGATGCCCTGTTCTCCCTCGGGGGGAGGCAGAGGTGAGCGGTGCCCGTCCATAGCATCGCACTGTGGACCTTATGGGTGCAAAGATGCTGTTTTGGGGACTGTGTGGAGGAAGAGAGCCTGGGCCAGTGGGAGCTGCAACCTGGGCTCCCTGGCTGCAAGTTCAAGGGGTGGCAAGGCAGTGAAACGGTGAGGTGGGTTTCGTCCTCCTCCTCATCAGCCCTGGCTGCAGTGAGCTGGACCTTTTCTTCAAAGGGAGATTTGCTCTTAAGATGCCATGGGGCTGGGCGCAGAGCAGAGGGAGCCGGTGTCTCCGTCAGGGTGTGGGGAGGGGGCGAGCGGAGTAAAGTCCCGGTGGCATTGTTTTCAGAGGAAGTGCTCAGTGTAAATAGAGCTTGTGGGAGAGTTTGTCCTGGGCAGAGATGAAAAGTCCGTGTGACAGGCGCAGGTTATAAACGGCTTCCTCAGATTGATGCAAAATCAAAACATTTCTATTTAGATGAAGAAAATGAAGGGGGATGTTTACTTAGGCTGGAATCTTTAAACAGTGCAATGGAGACGCGGGGTGATTTGGGGTGGGGAGCTCGGCCAGGGGGAAAGGAGCCTCTGCTTGCCTTTGGGGGGTCCCTCCCTGCTTCCAGCCCCGACCCTGGGCAGATAAAATGGTCCGTCACTCAGCGGCTCAATTCCTCTCCCTCTGCCCCGGTGAATGAAACACAGATGCTCTGGTGCCCTCTGGCCCGATGGCCATTCGAAGGGTTTCCCTTCTTCTTTGGAAATTGAGAGACTGAAAGAGGGGAACAGGAATGTTGAGATAGGCACTGTCCCTCCCATTCCACAGACAAGGAAATAAGGCAATGGAGAGATAAAATGATGTGTCCAGGCTTGCGGGGAGTTGGTCGCAAGGTCGGCACAAGAAGCTGGGAGATTTCCTGCAGCTGCGTGTGCACAGGTGGGATGGACACACGGCAGTCCTGGTACTGCAGAGCAGATCCCATCTCAGGAAGGTCTCCGGGAGGGTTAGTTTTATAGATCAGGGAAAAGGTACGTTTTCAGAGCTTGCTTTGTTTTTAACTTGAACTTTAGTAAAAGATTTGAGCAGTGCTCAAAAAAAAATCCCAAAGGCAAGGAGAAAGGACGGGAAAGATGCCCAGGGAAGGGCAGGAGCTGAGAGCAGAAGCTGGGGAGGCAGAGGAGCAAAGCCAGGGTGTGGAGATGGAAGGAGGCAGGAACAGGAATGGCAGACAAGTTGCAGGCTCCCTGGAGTTGCTGCGTACGCGGCAAGTGCAGCCTCGGGAACGTCTGTTCCTCTCTTCCTTTGAATAAATATTTATATATTCATTTGCCGGCTGGTGCACGCACTTGGCTGCTCACCTCCAGACCAGAATAATGGGACCAGCCCTCACTGCAGAAAGAGGGAGGGCAGCGGGGATTTGGGCTGCCGCGTGTCTGCCTCCCAGTTATCTCCAGCTGCGAGTGGCGCTGATCTCACCAGTTCAGCGGGGCCGGGTATCGTGAGAACGTGGACGGGGAATGACCGGGCAGCGTTGGGGTGAGCGGCGCTGCTGATGCTGACCCAGTGCCCCGGCCCCGGGCAGGCACCGCCGCACGCGGGAGGCACCGTCCCAACCACCTGCAGCCGTCCTGGCCGCGCTGGCCCCGCGCCCGAGCGTACAGGCCTGAGCCGTAGGTGTCCTGGCCAGGCTCCAGTTGGAGCTCACAGCAGCCTCCCGAGGTTCCCGTGCTGGTACCAGTTGCGCATAGGATGGGCCTTCACTTTCTGCCCTAAATAGAGCGAGAATGCTGTGGGGAGGGATGGTGCCAGCACACGGAGACTTGTGCAGCTTCATGGGCGTCTGCCTGTGCCCATCTGTATGCGCAAGGGCCCTGCGTGTGTGCTGGGGGAATGTGTGAAAGGGAAACACGTGGGGAGACGAAAGAGAATGTATTTTGGGGAGACAGGACTTTTTAACCCGTGCGTGTATGACTGCATTTACGTAGTGCGCACACGCAGCTCCTCACCCGCTATAATTTCAGGGTGGGGAGGTATGTGTTTGGGGGCAACGCGTGCTTTCCCTTCGTGAAGGCATGATTGCACGTGGGTGTTAGTGCCAGGGGGGGGCGGGCATTTGGAAAATGGAGAAGTACATTTTGCTTTCCTTTGTGTGGGGAGCTGATATATTTATCGGGGCGTTATTTCTCTCGCAGTCCTTGACAGGGGAGCGTGTCTGAAGCTGTCAGGAGTTTACGCTGAGCAGCCACTCTCTGGCTCTCGGACAGCAGGTCTAAAGTTTCAGTCTGTTTGTATTGGGCTGTCATGTTATGGGATTAGGGGCTGTCACGATGGCTTCTGGATGCGTTGTAGGGGGTCTGATTAATCTCAGTGTGCTTCTGTGGAGCAGCACCTCTGTGCTGGCGACAGGGAGGTGTGGGCTGAGCTGCCCCGGGGACTCCTGCACTGTGGAGGAGCCCATCCAACCATTCGAGGCCTGGGTCGGTTTCTCTTAGCTCTCCGTGTGGTGGACGCCTCTTTCAGCACCACGTGTAGTCCAAGAGCACATTTTGGAGGGACCTCTAGCAGTGTCCCCACAGTAACTCCAGTGGTGTCTGTGTCTGGCAGGCGTTTTACCGGGTGCTCTTTCTGAGCCCTGGGACATGGAGCAGGGTTTGGAGGAAGAGCACATTTCTTGCCTTGGGGCTTTTAACCCTTCTTAATCTGGGTGTCTCTCAGAGGTATCATGAATAAAGAGGGAAATAAGACAATGCAGCTGCTTTAGAATCAGGTTTTTAGCTTTTATTTGTGACTGAATCTTGTTAATTGTTGGTGCAATAATTATCCAAGTGACTGTGATAGGGACCATTTAGTTCAAGATGCTCTGTGACCTTGAAGTTAAGACCTTACCTTCTTCCTTTCTCCCCCCACTTTCTCTCACCCCTCCTTTACTAGCTGTCACATATGAATAAACTACATTAAAATAACAAACCCACACTAATTAGCTGATTGTGCTGGGAAGTGTGAGAGCAGAATTTCCTGTGTGTGCGAGAGCAAGCGAGCAAGCAAAGGGGCCTGATCAACTGATACCGACCCGAGGTGATTTTCTCCTACACCTGTCTGGTGCTCCAGGGCTCCCGGCCTCCGTACTGGTTCCTTCTGGTCCATACTGGTTCTCTTCTTTGAGACTGTGTGTAAACCCCAGTGAATTCCTCACCGTTCCCAGGATTAATCTGGGAAACTCTTCTCCCTGCTGCAGGTGCTGGGGTGCAGTTACTGGCTATTGTGGTTTTGGCACCCAACGCATCTGGGATGGAGCTGGGGATGTAAGAGCAGGTGCTGCAGTCTGAAGGGGAGAGCAAGTCAGGCTTCTAACAGCTTTCACATCCTGCCTGAGCCGTCTGTAGCACATTCACCTGCCTGAGATGCTTGAGGTCTTTTGAGCCCACTTCAGCCCCAGCTTAAATACAAGCCTCTTCCTTGAGGCCAGTGGCATCCTTTGGTACCAGTGGCTTCAGGATGTGCCTCTCACCAGGCTCTCCTAGCTGGGCTCCCACTCAGAGCTTAGAGACCACCTTTCAGAGGATGACACTTGCCATGCCTGAAGGCCCGTTGGGTTGGGACTAGCTGTTTGCTATTTGGGCTCAAGTTGTCCGATCCCACTAATGCCCTTCCTTGCTTCTTTCCCCTCTCTCTTTCCAGCTGAAAGAACTATATGCACTGACGCAACCTCAGGAAAACCCACAATGGCTGCCAAGCGCAAAGGCGGCCTGAAGCTAAATGCAATCTGTGCCAAGCTGAGCCGCCAGGTCGTCTTCGACCACAGGGGAGCCGAACAGGCACGGGCGGACAAGGGGCCGCAGCGGGAGAGCGGCAACAAGGACCTGCCTCAGCCTGGGACCAAGGAGCTGGGGACAGAGTTTTCAGATGGACTCAGCCGTGTGCAGAAGATCGAGGAGGACAAAAGGAGGGAGGTGATTGAGAAGTGGGTGAATGGGGAATACAACGAGGAGCCCTTGCTAGGGCGAGTGGAGGGCAAGGAATGTAAGGGCGCTGAGAGCGCAGAGGTGCCCCCTGAAGGGGTTTACATGGTGCAGCCCAAGGGCTGCAGCGACGAGGAAGACAACGGGGACGAGGCGGACACTCTGAGGAGCTCACAGGATGGCAACTTCTTGGACGACAGGGATTCAGATGGGCCGGCCTCGAAGGATGATGCCTACCGGTCCTCCAGTGGCGAGACTGGCTCCAAACTGGGAGGAGGAACCACCTCAGGTAAGGCTTCTGCCCCCTCAGCCTCCCCACACATTCTGTGGGACAGATAAAGTAGTTGCTGTGTGTCCGTGACAGATGCTGTCCACATCTGGCAGCCAAGAAGGAGGGCAAAAGTCCCAATTCCCTTGCAGGGGCCTGACAATTTGTTCCTGGGACCGTGCTGGGTGTACTTCTGCTTCAGCCTCCTCTTCCCAAGAGGAGTTTGTTGGCATGGATGTGGCTGGATGGCTCTGAGCAGACCATGGATCCCTTGGTTGGGTGTATCTCCCCCTGCAGACTCCTTTGCACTTTCAGGTGGAGATAGCTGTGGGCTGTGCTGGTTTCCTGGCCATGCATTTCCACACGAGTTGGGGAAATATAGCAGAGAGTGCCCTTGTGGCAAATGCCAGGTGTATTCTGCAGTGCACTCACACGCCAGCTATGCAGTGCATTGCAGTGCAATGCATTGAAGTTCATTACAATGCATTGCGGTGCAGGCAGGGTTGTGCATACCCACTCCCAGCCCCATGTTGCACCGCATGCAGTGCAATTAACCCCCGGATCAGCGCTGGCTTCGGGAGTCCCCCGCGGCTGGAGGACCAAAGCCAGGCGCTCTTCGTGTACTTCAACCCGGGGCGTGCTGCAGCCTGGCCGCCCGCGGGGGCTCTTGGCCAGTCCA
>NW_010158512.1:0-14176 GCF_000695765.1 Mesitornis unicolor
GAGGGCCGACAGGGCGGGCCAGGCGGGCTTCGGCCACCCTCAACTTCTTTGCCGTTCCTCCAGGCTGCCTTCTCACTGGCGAAGATCCTAGAGGCGACATCGGCCGTGTCGGCCCAGGTGGAGGAGCTAGCCACCAAGTGCTCGGAGAACGCCCGGTTCCTCAGAACATGGCGGGACCTGCTGAGGGAGGGGTACGAGTCCTTGAAGCCCAGCGGCTGACCCTGCTCCCGCGGCTACTCCGCCGGGACAAGCTAAGCTGTCCGCATGTGTCGGACTGGAATGCGGTTTTATTTTAAACGGCCTTTTTCTGGGATTTGGTGTGGATTTTTCTCTTCCCTCAGCCGCTCCTGTGAACCCAGAGTTCTTCCAGAAATACTTGGTAACTCGTATGGATGTTGTATGTAAGTCACCGAATAAAATAACTTTGTTTAGGGAATCATTTGTCACTTTTAGACTTCTCCGTTGCAGCTCAAGTGATCTCATGCATGAAATACTCTCCTATTTTTTTTTTTTTTTAAATAATGTGGTGGGTGCAAAGTTAGTTTACATGGTATGTCCAGAACTCATTAGTGGTGGGGAAGTGGTGTCATGCAAGGAGGTGTTGTCAGCCCTCCTTTTTAAGAGCTGCCACCAGTGGAAACTACCAGCTCCAGCGCAACTTGCTGAACTTGCTTCAGTTTTTATGTATGCACACTTCTTTGTGTTGAGGATGGGAGCTTATTTACAAGCTTTAGATAAGCCCTGTATCCCAAACCTCACTATTTTTTAGCAATAATGTGATAGATTTCTATAAAGCTGCAGATTTTTTTCCAAGATGCTTGATTACTGCAAACAATTTAACACTATATTTTGTTGTAATAAAGTGCCTTATGATGGACCATAGATCTTTGCATGGTAGAAGTTTAACAGAATTGTTTGCTGATCAGATAGATCATTTTGAAATATAAGTAGAAGCTTCTGTCAGTTAGAAAAGAATCTGTGAAATGTATTGTCCCATCTTTTGGGAGGCACGTTAGAGTTTTTTCTGCATTTGGTCCTATTTTATATCTTTGTTGTAAGCAATTACTAGTTAGCTAGTCTAGTGCTTACTGTTAAGAGAACTTTTTGATCTGAAGGATCACTAATCTGTAATAAATAGCTGTACTGAAACTCCTGTGCCTTTACCAGAGCAGTGCAAAAAAGGTAATGCTGAAATGCAATGGGAGGCTGCAGGAGAATATGACTGTATCATCATTTGTTAGTCAGCCTTATTTTTACTGGTAGGTCTAAACTGTAGTTTTCTTATTAAAGCAATAAAGATGTTACCTAAAATTCTGAAATCATGAATGTTCTTATGTTACTCTTAGAAACAAAGATGACATTGAATATATCCATAATCAGCTTAAGTGAAAAACAGGTAAGGGACAGGCATCCTTGCATATCTCATCAAAAGCAGTTACAGTCACTGAGAAGGCTTGGCCCCTCAGAGTACATAAGTACTATTAAATTGAGTTCTAATTGCCCCAGTTAAAGGCAGTCCATGTCAGGATTCCAATTTGCTGTTTTTAACCCCACAACCCAAAATGTTGCTAAGAAACCTGGAAAAGAAGCAGTTTTATTCAGCAGATAATCTTTTATTTCAACAAAATACACAGTAGTGGAAACAAAATGCTTAACAATCTTTGATATCAAGATAATTCAAAGTTCTGTAAACAGCTGAAGTGTGAGTCACACTTTTAATATTCTACTTCTCACGCTTTTAAGAAGTTAAGTGCAAACACTGTAAGTATCTTTTAACTTTATTTTTAAAAGCCTCAAATCACCAATGTAAAAGCATTTCTTTTACCTTTGTGGACTTCTAGGCTATTTGACTGTGAGCATGGTACTGAGAGAACTAGGAAAGTCATTGCAATTCATAATGGAAAAGATTCTCTTCAGCAAGTATATGCAAACAAAATGCCTCTAGAGGATTGTTTCAGATGGGATAATTTGTTTTTACCCTTGTAACACTGGGATGTAAAATAGTGCTCCCAAAAGTGCTGAGTGGCTCTGCTCCTTAAATTATTTTAACAGTAATGCATCCAATCAGATGCACAAGGTGATTAAAATGTAGATGTCATGACACTTATTAAGACTGATAGTTTTCTATTTGGCTCTCTCCCATTATTCCAGGTACAGAGATAGACATCTTAAGACTGACATTTGTTGAAGTCTGCAAGCTGTGGGGAGCTACTTACAGTAGCCCATTAAGAAACAGCGAGGGAGAGAGCAGCATCAAGATATTGGAATACTCAGTCCAGTCTTTCCAGGGAAGGATGGCCTCCTGAAGGGGAAACTTCCACCAGCTATAGCTGGGGGACACTCGGTTGAGGAAAAAAAATATTTAATTTTTTTTAACCCACGATTATGGTTCTGCCTTGATTAGGATGTTCATTACAATTTCAGGATTGTCTTTACATGAGTGAAATAGTGGTAAATGTTTAAAGTGAATAAAATTTTCACTTGTTTGGCTTTGATAAATAAACTAAACTGGTCTAATTATGAAATTCACATGTTTTTCTTAGGGCAGTTGCTCCCTAAAGCCTTTAAGAGCTGATGCAGCCTAAATGGAGCCAGCCAGCAACTTTGAGGAGGAAAAAAAAGTTCTTACTGAGGAAACCAATTAACTCTTACAAAAAAAATCAATCTGTTGAAATGGGGAATTTTTAAAAAAGTTTAATGAAAATAACAATTTTTTTTTTTTACCCAAAGGTGATTTTAAAACATTCTGCTTTCAGAGTGAGACCCACTCCTGGCTTCTGGGAGGAAAAAAACGAACAACTGACTTCTCATTCTGATCTAGGATGTGTTATCAGTATGTCAGGTCCTGTTGTGAGCTGGTAAAACTATTGTTGTGTCGGTGCTACCTGCAGACAGACACACTGCTCCCTCTTCTTCCTGCTTTGGTTCACATGAGCCCAGGTGTCAGACATCCCTCATTTTTCTTCATTGCTGCAGAGCAGTAAGCCCACAGATGTGAAGCTAACAGTGCAGGTGTCACCGTGAAGATTTGAAATGTATTTACGTGTATGAATTTAGTCTTGTTGACTGTGTAGTCACTGAAGCATCAGAGGAGTCTGTACAAAGCACAGGCTTTGTTAGCTTTGGTGTGATTTCAGTCATTGGCCACATCTCTACCCAAATGAATGATGGACTGTATGTTTTCTGACTGCCTTTACCTCTTCTGGATCTTCTTTGTCTGTAATTATACCAAACCTGATGAATCATTTCTTTGAAAGGTCGTGTAGTCAAAGTGTAGAGAAGAGGATTCAAAGCACTATTTATTGGCAGTATAAAAATCACCACCCAAGAAGTTATGGTACCTTAGGGAGGAAAAAAGAAAGGAAGCTGTAACATCCATTCCAGCATTAATTCTCCACATTAATTAGTACAAGCCCTTGATGCCTATGCAGCACAGCTTCCTGACGAGAGGGGTAGTCATGCACTCCTAGGCTGAGTTCATGAAACAACAGGTACTTTTCTTTTTCTTCTCACTGTTAGGCTTTCACTGCCCTCTAACTTTCCTCTGTTTCCAGGACCCTGCAAAACCAGACATTTTTCACTCTCCCAGTAGTTCTGTTCCCCCTTACAGTTCTGTACCATAGCTCACTTTCTGCCCTGGCACACTTCTTGTTCTGGCTGAGCCCCATTTGCTTGCCCTAAAATTTTTTCTCTGCTTTGCTCCCTGTCTCTTCCTGATACCTCTGTTCCCTAGTCTCTTCCCATGATGACTGACATCCAATCCTAATGATGTCCCTGATGTCCTGTCCTCCTGCAAAGCAATATCCTCCAGTCCCTGTATCCCCTCAGAGGCGGGTTTTCTCCTCTGCACCAGGACTTCTCCATTCTTCCCCCTGCAGAGAGCATTGCATATGTCCTCCTTATTTCCTTCTTGTACTGTTGGCAAGAGTTTCCGTGTTCACACCATCTTCCTGTCTCAAGGTTTCCAACTCTCTTGCTTATGTCAGGGTCTGTGCGCAATTTTTCCAGCACCCTCTCCTTATCCTTACCATTTGGGAGATAGTTCAGCTTGTTACCTGAGGGGCAGGTGGAGAAGGGCAAGATTTAAGTGCTGAAAGATGTCAGTGGGTGCCCTCCGTTGCACTGTTTGATTTATAAAACAATTCTAGAACTGTTCCAAGCAGTACAAAGAGCTTAATTCACTCTCCCTTCCTCTCCCGCCACCACTGGCTTTATGACTTTGTTGCAATATCAATACATTTGTATTGATGCCCATAACATTGTCTGCAGTTTTGGAAACAAGCAGATACTAAGTTCAAAAGCTGTCTTAGTGTAATCGTCAAAGAGAAAGAAATGCTATGAAATGGAGTTTAAAGCTTCTGAAAACTTGTACAACTATCTGTGGTGTCTTAAATTTTATGAAACGAGTAATTACTTTTAGTCTGGTTTATCTAGCAGAACATTCATTTGCTGAATAAAAAATAAGTTGCAATTTTTAATATTCATAGCATAAAGAAGGTAAGCACAGCTTTATCTAATTTAATGTATTAAACTGTAAGTCTCAGTTTGTAAAATAAAGTTATTTCAGGGTAAGAATTCTATTTTTAAACCAAGGTAGGAAGCACTGTATTGTCCTGAGCCATACTTAGGCAACAGAACCAGAAAAAGCCAAGATGAGAAAAGCCAATGCAATTCAGCCTTGGTTTTCAAACACATTCTGTACATTTTATAGATATTCTACGGAGGCAGACTTCAAACGAATTGAGTTCGAGGTTTTTTTGGCAGACTCAAAGGTGACTAATTTTTTAATGATTATAGTACTGTAGTTCAATGCAGTAGTAAAAGTAGTTCATTATTTTGTGTGTGCATACACATAGATATATAACAAATTTCATTATAGTAATATAGTTCAGTATATTCCATTATTTTTATTTCAGAGTAGAAACAACACTCTTCATACAGATGCAGTTGAAACAGCCTTACAAAAGAAAGGACATACCTGGTATTTCTACTTGAAGTAAAGAAAGGAGTTTCAAAATAAAAATGGGTATCCAACATAGTGCATCAGTAAATACAATGAAGAAAAAACGTTTAGCAAGGATCATCTCTTTTTTAATATGATTCTGAATTTCAGTAGCTGTAATAGCTGTTTGGTGAACATTGTAGAACATACTCCCATAGGAAAACACAATGATGATAAAAGCTGCCAAGTTAACACCTGTTTAAGAAGTTAAAATTAGTTATGATTTTACAACATAATGTCAATTCTGCATCACCTATTTGCAGGCTGGATAGTAAAAAAAATTGTCTAAATGGCTAGTCCCATAGAATTAAGTGGCCAGAATATCTGAGTGTGTATCCACCTGAACATTGAATTTTCAACTCTACTCAGGTATTTATTTCATTCATCATCACCTGATAAATGGCTGCCATCTGATCCAAACTATGTAGTAGTTCTTCTCTGGTCTTACCATTGCTCTGCTTTCCTGATAAAGTCTATTCATCCAGGAACTTAATGGTTTTGTTTTTTTCTGCTTTCTCAGCCCTTCATATATTTTAAGATACGTAAGTATCTATCTAATAGAGTAAAATATTCAGGCTGGAAAAAGTCTTGAAGTGCTTACTAGGGCATCCAGATATGAGGTATGAACTTCACAGCAAAGCTATCTTATTTGTTTGAAAATTAAGTTCATTTGCATCTCTAATTATGCATAAAGAAGAAATGCAACTTACCTAAAAAAATGACAACAGAATAAATCTGGCTTCCTGAACTCTCAGATTGTTCTGAGTGAAGAGGAAAACAGACGCCATTGGTGCCATAGTAGTTCCTGAAAAATTCCTTATTGCTCAATGGGATAAAAGCAACAGCAAACCCAGTTATCCAGATAAGAACCAAAATGGAAATTGTCCTGCATTTCCTGGGCTTCAAACACCTAAAGGGATAAACTATGCAGATGTATTTTTCCAAAGTCAGATAAGTCAACAGTAAGACTGACACCTCTGTAGACAGAATGGCCAGTGATCCCACCAGTTGACAATGAATACTGTCCATCCACAACTGAGCGTGCTTGTTGTATTCTCCACGATATTTAAGATCAAAAGCTCCAATCACAAATAAATATATTCCCATCAGACAGTCAGCACCTGTGGGCACAGTGCTTAACATAATTATTTACACATCTGAATTTCCCATTCTCTGCATATAGTGTACTTATTGGAAAAGACATACACATGTATCTATGAATACATATTTATAAGCCAGCTAATATCAATGTTATAGTTGGAATGATATTGTGAATTACAATTAAGGCAGTATAATTTAGTTCTATTCCTCCTTTTTATTCTTTTTTCCTCTGGACTGACAGTCTATGTTTTATAGTTGTTTTCAACGTGATGCTTTGAAGCTCAGATAAAATTAGTTTGCAAGTAGAAAAAGATAAGCCTCATGTATAGAAATATTCTTCCAGCCCCTTTTTTTTATTAGGTCTTATTCCTTTCAATATTGAGATTTGGCTTAAGAAAAATTGGTATCAGCAGGGCATGCCTGCAGAATTCAAAATTTAGTTTTGGTTTGTCCATGTTAGGCTAGTTCAAAACTGACGTGCACAGTCTTCTAAGACTAGAAAGGGAAGACAAACCGTCGACATACAGTTGGATGCTTCTCAGGTATTATGGGTACCAGTTTTGCATGGTATTCAGATTGTTGCATGGAAACAACGAATTTTCAAAATCACTAACATGCTGTGTTTAGAACTTTGCAATCATATTATACACTGCTGTCAATTACATTTCAAAATGCAACTAATTGCATTTGTGAAATACATGTAGACTCTCCTGTATTGAGACAGGGCACTTGACTGTACTGCCAAATAGTTTGTCCAGAAACCTCTCTTGCTTTTAGGTTGAAAATTTTAAAAATAACCTCATTCTTATCATTTTAGAGCTTGGAGTGATTGATTTTCTACATTTGCATAAGTAACCTTTTGCTCGTGCAAAAAATAGAATAACTATCTTGCACACCATATTAACATTCACAAATTGCTATTTACTCAAAAATGCATGGGAAATTTTAAGTTTATTTGCCTTAGAAAAATTTGAAATTCTATTTTTCCTTGCTGAAGAAAGTGTGAATTTCACACAATACCTGCAGCATTAAAATCAAACATGAAACCTTTTTAATTTATCAACCACCTATTAGTACAGAACAAAAGCAGCATCTAACAAGACCTCCCACTGCATTTTGTATTGTCATTTGCAACAGCAGGAAAATTCAATTAATCCAGTGCTGGAAATATGTTACTATATTATAACAACAAATATACATGCTATGAGCAGACAGAACCAATATTCTTTCATGCATGGAGTACTCACAGCAGAGAGACATTATTGAGATGGCATGGAGCTTATTCTCTGATCTGATGTAAGGTCTCATGCAGATAACAAAAATATTTCCAAAGCAGGTGATGGCAGATACAACCCAGACAAACACTCTCTGTATGATGCTAGCTAAAAGATTCTCAAGGGATGAAATCCCATCAGTATTGGGTTTACAGCTGCGCACATGAGGGGCATATCCACAGTACTGGAATTTCTTAAAATATCTGGTTGTGAGAAAGAAAAACAGGTAAGAGATGGTTCTAGCTTGGTTATCAGAATCTAAAAACTCTAGTAATGGCTCAGAAAACATATTCTGAAAGAAGAAAAATAACTAAAAAGTGTCAAATATGACAACAGCTGACATGCTGCTTTTCATACACTTTTGGTTTTAATTATACAGTATTCTGTAAATTGTAAAATTCAGACCAAAGAATCACAGAATATTAGAAGTTGGAAGGGACCTCGAAAGATCATCCAGTCCAACCCCCCTGCCAGAGCAGGATCACCTAGAACAGGTCACACAGGAACGCATCCAGGCGGGTTTTGAATGTCTCCAGAGAAGGAGACTCCACAACCTCTCTGGGCAGCCTGGTCCAGTGCTCTGTCACCTTCACAGTAAAAAAGTTTTTCCTCATGTTCAGGGTGAACCTCCTATGCTGCAGCTTTCTCCCATTGCCCCTTGTCCTGTCATTGGCCATCACTGAGAAGGGCCTGGCTCCTTCCTCCTGACACTCGCCCTTTACAAATTTATAAACATGAATGAGGTCTCCCCTCAGTCTCCTCTTCTCCAAGCTAAAGAGACCCAGCTCCCTCAGCCGCTCCTCATAAGGGAGATGCTCCACTCCATCAATCATCTTTGTGGCATTGTGCTGCAAAGCATTAAAAAAAGCAAACTGGAATAATCTACTTACATGTGGGAAAGGTTTCTTAGGGGTCTGAACATTCTTCTTTGGATGTTTGCAATTTCAATGCCCTCCAAGCTGCTGTAAATAATATACTCTCAATAAAAAGCAATAGATGCTCAGTAGTAAAAGAACACATTTTATGAATGTTTAATTGTGTTTCTATGATTAATGTAACTAGAGATGAACTTTAATTGCATCTAATCTGTCATCCCTTTGAAACTGGAACAGAATGTCTGTGTAAAAACTAAAGTGGAGTAAAATGAATTGCAGTTAATGCTAATAAACTTGCTGTTCTACCAAAATCATGAAGAAGGCTCTTCTAGTGCTCTCAGCTGTGCAATCTGGATTATTATGTTGCCCTTCCAAAATATTGTCCTACTGATGTTCTTTCATCATTGCTGCGGAAACTAATAATGTTCCAGTTGTATTATTTTACAGGTCTCTTCTGATTTTTTTAATTCTAAGGAGTGATTTACTAGATAAACAAATCACTGCAGGAATTTACTCTTCATTGTGTCAAGAGTAGCAGGATGCTGGAACACAGAACATGGAAAGGGAAAATGCTGGCTTTCTTGTGACACATAGATGACATTTCTTTTTCTTTTGTTTTGTTTTTAATACATTGAAAATGGCATTATTATTTCCCCTGCAGTGGTAAATGAATAAAGTGTAACTGTGTACATTGTTCTTTTAGAACTTCCGTTTCTGCATTCTTCTAATCCATCCCATGCACTGGTTAACCGATGTGCACCATGTCTTCTAAATTGCAACCTGTCGGAGGTCTTCGGTTCTTCTTATAGGGGTGCGTCATTTGAATTCACCATTCAATGCTTTGAGCACAATATTCCCATGAGATCTGAGCACTTTTAGGCAAAAGTGGAGAAAGGTACCAGTCTTACTGGTTAGTTGCTTTGGGCTGGTGAGTAGTTTTGCTAGAAGACAAGAATAAAGCCCTGAATACGGCAACATTTTAGTTTTAAGCACTGCAATGATTCCTGAGGTGTCCTTTCCCTAGCTATTCTTACTATTTTAAACTAGGAAAGAGGCAACTGATGGTCTACAAACTGAGTGCTGAAACATACACTTTCCTATAGATCTCTCTCAAGATTTAACAGCTTTCTGAATTTAAAAAATATGGAAGGTTTTGGTCAGGCAATTGCATGAGTTCTTTGGTGTGAAATAATAGAAAAAATATATATTGTAGCCTGACTCTTAGGGAGGTAATTAATTATTCTTTTCTGTGCTCAACTGCTTATTTTTGTGAAACTTGTATAGATTTGGTATTTTGAGGTTGTTAGCCATTTACAAAATTTAGTTGAATGTAGCCACTGGTTTTCAAATCACTGTAAGGAAGCCGAACTGATCAACAAAGGCATGTGCACTGCTGGCTGCAGCTCACAGATCAATTTATGAACTCCTATTACCCTCTATTCAAGGAGACATCTCGTTTTGGATCTCCACAAACATTTTAAAATGATGACTGACAAGGACCAATGCTGTGCTCTACCAAGCTGGCTATTGCAAACATGCAGTAGCCCATGAAGAGCTACTTAAATCTACTGCAGAACAGTTTCAGATTTGCAAGATTGTCACTGCACTATCACTCAGTTTTAGGGAGAGCTCTGCTGGCAGAATTCAAGTTAAAGCTGCTGTGTTAGTACACCCACAAAAACTAGCCCTAAACTCTTCAAAAAGATTTGTAGAAGTCCCACTAGCCTCTGACATGGTAGCTTAATTGTGAGTGGTTTATATTGTTCTTTTCATATTGTTAGCAGTAAATTCTGTAAGAATGTAAATATGCCCCAAACTTGTACTTATACCAAGTTAATTTATAGTTCCTGTCTTTACATATGCTAATAATTCCTGCTCATGGTGCTAGCAGCCCCAGCTGGACCTTTCATGACCCTTAAGCCCTGCAAACAAATTGTGCAAGGTCAAACAAGGGTTGCATTAAGCCTGTTCTGTAATAGCAGAAAAGACAATATCCTTCTCTGAGCTGAAGTTATGATCTCTTTTTGTTGGAAAAATTTCCGTTATGAAACTGGTATTGTCAGGAACAAAAATTTGAGTATTGATAGTAATCATTTTTCAGTCTTGTATTGTTGAGGATCATCAACAAAATGATAAACTAGTTCAAGGGCAATTTCTTACAAAATATTTTCTGGATCGTGTCCTTCTGAAAAAGATGTGTATAATCACAATGAAAATATAGCTAAAATATAAAAACCTGATACTTACAGGGATTTGAGTTTAATTAGAAAATCAAACTGATCTATTTGTATTTTCTTGATTGGGTTGTAAGAAAGGTTCCTGTAAACACAACATAGACATAAGTAACTTTGTACATCATCCTTACAGCTTGTTCTAAAAATGAAGCCAAACTACTTAAACCATTTGCTTTTCCAGTCACGTAGGAAGGATTTGTGCAACTGGCAGTTACGACTGCAAATGGTAACATTCATTTAGTGTTATTCAGCTTACTAAGCCAGTGGCAAGAGTAGTCAGATGCTGCACAGGCATGCCGTTGTCACACATGCGTGCACACACACACACACACACACAACTGCCTCCCATAGCCTGATGTTTAAGGTTTTGACTATAGAAATATTTAGTTGTTAAACTTCCCATACTTGTCTTTCAAGTAAAAGAACCTAGCTGAACTGCATGCATTTAGAAATAAATTATAATTTATTTTGCTAGTTGCTAAAATCTTTTTTTTCATAATGATTCATATGAGTTCAAGAAGAGACAGAGGCAGTTGAATGTGAAAACAGACATTAGCATCAGATGCTATCACTCTGTGCAAGAGTTTTTCTTGGTGCATCCCTTTTTTCTGTTCCCTATAAGTCTTCCTTATGTTTTCATTTTCATATTGTAACTAAAATGCACAAACTCAATAAATGCAGCTGTACACCCTTGATTGCCCCAGTGTACTCTGATGGATCCCAAGGATGCTAAAAAAGCACAAAAATAAGTTATTCCACATACTACCTCCACTCCTTTGGAGAGGCCTCCTATTTTGTGGCTTGTGCCTCTTTCAGATTATGTGAGAAAAATTGAGACTTTCCAGCAACAGCATTTGAGAACTTGCCTATATACATGTCATCGGGATAAAAAAAAGAGAATGTCTTTCTGGTTTTATAATAACTTACACTTTTTTGGAACTCTTTCACAGGAAAGAAACAGTTGCAAACAAAGCATCTGTATTATGCTCTTACATGTTTATGACCTATTTTTAGAGCCAAGTCCTGATATCACATTAAACATTCCCATCAGATTATTAATTTCTCATGATATAGCTGGCACAGCAGAGTTGTATATTAACAAGATCTAGAAAAAGGTAGAACTTCCTGTCTTCTAGGACATGCAAATACACATCTTTTACAAAACTATTCCAGGCAAACTGTTACATGGATTTACTTTTGGGATAAGTATTTTTTAGGCAGAGCTTAAACGAAAAATACAAATGTGATCTTTTCTTTCCCAGCATTCATGACTGAAAGCATCTTTAACAAAAGAGTAATACAGAGTTAATAATAATAAAGTATTCTTACAGTTGTGAAAGCTCCTTTAGATCCTTAAATATGTTTGTAGGAAGTGATTCAATCTTGTTGCTAGCCAAATCTCTGCAGAAACAGCCACAGGTAGGATACAGTAAGTTCTTACGAGGTTCAGTAATTTTGCCAAACAGTTTTGCAATTTCAAGATACAGTTTTGCTGTATTTGCTAAATAGGATATTATTTATTATATAGGTTATCAGAAACTTGTACTATAAAAGAATGCTGCTAAAGCAAGGTGGGAAGCTAGATCCATCGGATTTCTCTGTCTAGTTAGTTCAGATATGCCATTAAATACATAATTTATTATTTTGCTTTTACATAAAAAATAAAGTAAAATACCCTTAACTTAGGCTGAAGCTTAGAAATTAATTTTCTTGTTTCATGATGGGTATTTTCTCACTTGGACTTGTCAGTAGTACATTTTTCCCTTGGTTTTAATCCCTAGCTGCCTGCTTACTTTCACTGAACACAGATCTTAGTAACTGTGAAAAAAGGAGTAAAGGTCTCAGTCTGACTGAAACTGGCAAACCAGTCTAAAAGACACTGTAGTGATCTAAGATTAGTTAGTATAATTCTATTCAGGAAACATAATTACCTTGTGAGCAAACCCTCCAATATTATCAAAACTCCCAGAGTATTTTATCAACTATTAAATATAAATATACTGTTATAAATATACTGTTAAATATACTGGAAAAACCCTGAAGATGGGTGCTGTTATATGAAATAGAGTTTATGATAAATGATGATAGCAATATAAATTATAAAACTCTGTGACTTTTGTACAAGAGAAGAAATCAACTCACAATTCATCTAACATCTGGAGAGAAGAAAAGCTGTTTTCATTTAAAGAGCTGATTTTATTTCGTCTCATTACCCTGAAAGAATAAAGCATAAACTTATGTTGCTGCTTCTTGGTATCTATTTGGTTTTGGAGAAAACTTTTTATAAACTTTTAAAATTATCTTTTATTTCTATCTTCAAATATTTCCCAAATTCAGTTAACAAGCTAATCAGATCTTGAAGCTTAACATTTAACCATTTGATAAATATCTTTTATTGCCTGTACATGTACGTGCACACGCACACATGCACGCGCACGCGCGCGCACACACACATTTAAATTTGCCAAGGCCAGCAGGAAGATTAAGTGAGCTGGAAGGCTCATGACCTAACCCCATCCTGAACACAGGCATATGGCCATGCAACTTCTCCTTCACCTGTATTTCATCTGCCACTGAGCTTGCTCCTTAAATGAACAAACTGGTTTTAAAAGCAAAGAGAAAGCCAATATGGGTACAGCACAAGTGTTAAAAATCGAAAGTGACAGGTCCTGTGGAGTCTACTAATCTAGCAAAAGGTTGAAGGGATTTTCTGAAGATTATTACAACATCATTGTTGTAATCAGTCAAACTTATGGGAAAATTCTAAAAGTGATGAGCCAGCCACATAATTTTGTATGATTACTGTTTTTTATTATGAGATTGTTGGTTCCTTTTCCAAGTAAAACATTAGGATGAAAATGTCTAAATTTTAATAACAGTGAGAATCTCCTCTGTGAAGTTTAGTTGCATATATCAACACTGAACTTCGCTATCAATGTAAACTGCTGTTATTCTGTGTGGTGCTCATTTAAAATGGAACATTTTAATTTAATCTCGTTGGGACCTAAATAAGGAAACTTTTATATTAGCTGTAATGTTCCAACAGTTGACTGTTCAGCACAAGCATATCTCACCCTGGCTGGCTAGCGTATCCTGCTACTTACAGTACAGTTAGGGTGCTGCAGGAGATGAAAGTGACATTTCTTACGTGATGGATATGGTTGCCTTCAAGGTCTCTGCAATATAAAACCAAAACATAATCACTGAAAATACATTCAGGCAGTTATTCTAAGGTAATTAAAGAAAAATGCTACCAGAGTTTCATGACTGCACAATAGAGGGTGGAAACCACACATCTAATATTTCTGCACGTCTAATTAATGACATCAGGTCATCAACTCTGCAGTGACCCGGTAGGCACTCCATAAGATTCTGCATACCATTAGAAAAAGTTGCATAGAAGTGCCAAAGACAACAAAATAATATTTCTCTAGTGAAATAAGGTAGACTTACAGCCAGTTCAGTCTTGGCAT
Organism: Mesitornis unicolor; assembly: GCF_000695765.1. NCBI lineage: Eukaryota > Metazoa > Chordata > Aves > Mesitornithiformes > Mesitornithidae > Mesitornis > Mesitornis unicolor. Next base: position 13,960 of record NW_010158512.1, read on the forward strand.
ATATTGGCACAGAGGTTTATCAGGCAAATGAGCAAGAGAATTATTCATCATTTCTCTGAAAAAAAATAGTATAGCTATTTATATTTGCCAAAAATCACATTATAGAAAAAAAAATATGTTTCACATGTTCGTACTTTTGAAAAAAAGGCAGTCAAGGCTTGATTCGTTTCTCAAGTTTTGAAGGTAGTTGGAGAGGAGTGGCTGGAAAGCTGCCTGG
>NW_010158513.1:0-254 GCF_000695765.1 Mesitornis unicolor
ATGTCCAACTATTGTTATTTATATTCATTTTTAAACAAACTTTGTGTTAGTTTTACAGGTTAACCGTTACTTTAACATTACTTTTACACTACCCAGGCAAATGCACTAGGTTAGCATTTCCTGCTTTTGGTCTATTATCTGGAGACATAAGCATAGTACAGAAGCTGGGGATGCTGAGTGAAGCTCTGTTCTCAGAGTGCTGAATTTCCTTCTCAGCTCTAGCTGTAGGTGTGTTCAGCTTTCCAAGCATCTTT